>NC_143087.1:9306136-9609166 GCF_061535455.1 Colias philodice
GTCTGTTTCAAATCACCTCGGTGAGAAAAAACCTCCCAATTTTTATTCAAATCACGACCAAGCAGTAAATACACAGAAATCAAATTTACCAAGTATATTTCAAGAATCAATAGATAATAAGTTTTTAAAACGTATATAACTCAACCCAAAAAACAATACCAATATTAAAGTACGAGCATCGTAAAAAATCATGAAATACTTACTTTTTACGATTTTCGGCACATGTCATTCAGAACTACACAACTGCACAACTGACGTCATCGGCATGAACTGACGTCATCGGCATGAACTGACGCGATAGCTGGTGGAGGGAGTTGGTTAAAAAAGACGTTGCCAGATCGCTAACACTTTTAAGTTCGGAGAAATCGAGACTGTTTCAACTCACCTTTGTTTCAAAACCCCTCGGTCTCCCCTACAGACTAGTTATTTTGGTGGATTATTGAACGTAAAATGTAAATGCTTTTAAATTGTTCTTTAAAATATGTAAAGGTTTACACAGAATGATGTATCCAACTATGAATGATAATATCAATTCAATGAATATGTTAAGAATGATCAATTAAAAGCTTATTTAAGCTCTAGATTGTTAAATACTTTAACCAATTGGTTATATGAAAATATAAAGTTGTCAAGATAATGTTACATTACTCGTATAAGAAAAAATAATCGTTTGAACAGTTTTATTAAACTATATTTTTCAGAAGTTTTAAAAAAATAGGGAAAAAGCATAATTTATATAGATAGGGCGTTATAGGGCCCAGTCAAAGTTCACTTGAATGATCAGCTTGGCTTTAAATGCAAGTCATACACGAGTATTATATGTATCACATTGCTTATCAGTCTGTGTAACTATTTAAGGGTCATGATAGACTGGGCAGTATCTGGTTCAATCCGGTTCGACACAAGCCGTCCATAGGTCTGATATAACAAAGGTGATCCGGATTGAAATCGAGTATATACTCAATGATTATTAGGGTCTCGATATGGTTTTATCAACCAGACTTAATGGCCGCATGAGTTCATCCAGATTGTTCTATCAATTGTTATGATTCTAGTGTAGCCAATAAAACATGTTTATGTTGTTCGGGTTTACATTTTGGCATGCACTAAGTGTCGTCTTTTCAGCGCCGGCAGACATTTTTAATGCAGTTAAATCACAAGCTTCATTGTTAACTTTATTTGTGTCTCGTAAATAGTTATTTAAAGTTTGCAATGTTTTTGATTAGCCTGGTTACATTTTTAGTTTGTACGACTTTGATATCGGTACATGAGAATTAATTTTGTCAATAAATGAATATGATATATTTTGGTTAAATAGCTACGAAGTATATTCGTATGCATGAAGTTACTATTTATGTTTTGCATTTTCTGTTATTTATAATAGTATTTATTTATTTATTATTTAAACACGTTTTGAATTTACTTAACATAACCATATGTATGGTGATATGTGGATATATATATATATATATATATATATAAATTATAAAAAGAAACATACTGTAAGGCTTTTCAAAGTTTTAACATCATTTGTCTCATATTTCAGCACGGCAAATTGCTCGTCTGTGAAGCGCACTCCTTTCTCGATGTCAGCTTGTTTCAGTTCTTCTAATTCTTCATGACATTTAGCGAGCAGCTGTTCAGCGCTTAATTGTTCATTTTCTTCTTCCGCTACCTCAGCTTCTGCTTCCTCTTCAAGAGCCTGGACAGAAAATACAAGCAAATCATTATTGTATACGAAACAAGTTTAAGAATTAACATAACAACAGAATTTTACGATAGTTCACAAATGTTTTGACAAAATATTTAAAGTAACTCTTTATATTTTATATACAATAAATATTGAAGCGATTAAGTACAAGAGTACTGAGAACTATATCCCTTTCTAACTATAAATAATATTATATAATACAATGCGAGTCATACAAAGTTATCTCAAATCCCATTTGTGAAGAGTTAAAAATTCAAATTCAAATTAGTTTGCAGTAGGTACCAGTAAGGGACAAAGGTCAAAATATTATATATTAGAAATATCTAGATTGGTCAGATGTTACATAAAAGAAAATGTATATCTGTGATATACTTGATCGAATTTCTGTGAAGCTTTTAGTTTCCTGTAGTAAGCATCCGCACGTTTCTTGGACGCCTTGGCGACCTCCCTGTTGACCATCCTCCAAAACACGAAAACAGGATGGTTATACAACTCAGGAGGACATTCCTTGAGCGGCGTCTTCCCAACTAGGATGAGACGCTTCAATCTCTCCATTTCATCGAGCTGCGGGTTAGAATTAGGTTATTTAATGCATTTCGAAATATTTTTCAACTTTGATCTTTTTAATTTTTATCTGAACTACTCTTATCTTACAGGTTTATCATATTATGTATCGATAGGTCGCGACCTACTCATAAATATAAGCAATTAATGAAAACGGTTAGATTAGTAATAGATAATTTTGTTTTTTAATACGTGGCACTTACGACTCTACTAGATATTCTCTTGTTGAGGTTTTCTTCGTTGACTGCACGGATCCTTTCTTCCAACTCGGTCATGTAGCTCTTATCCGTGAGCCGCACCAGGTTCGAGCCCATATGCTTCTCGAGGCGGGCGCGGACATGGGGATGCGCGAAGCTGTTAATACGAAAATTAATATTCCAATTAACACATGACAAATATATAATCATTATATGGTGTAGTGACAATAAAAGTATTGATTGGGATCGCTTTAATGGAATTATTAACACCAAGATCTAATTACATAATACGGTTAATTAGGCGATAGAAGCCTTAAAATTACACGGATTTTACTCAGATAATCTTATAATCTTAAAAACAAACTTAAACTTATTATTAGTGTTTCCTATCTGTAATTTTTAACAGGGTGTCGCCATGAAAAATAATCGGCATTTTGTAGTCTATCAATGCTACATACTTCACCCCATTAGCACTTAACACGCATATAATACGTATACAAACTAACCCACATATAAACAATAAACTTACCGCTGGGGTCGTTCCGATTTTTGGCCGTTCGTTTTGAATACAAACTAGAAACACCACTGCTGCTGATACTCAACGTTTGGCTCCTTCGCCGTAAAGTTTTAGTACTTTTGACGCCCGTGTCATAGTTGAGACCATTGCCGTGCTATACGATGGCCCTGGCACAGTATGGCACGACCCCAGCCAACACATCATGTTCAAATTCGCGTCTAAGGAAGCGTTTATACCCGATCGCTTTCTTTGATAAAGCAATAGCTACACCATTTTACGACCGTAATCAGGAAATGAAATTTAATGGAGTGCTATTATTGAATTCGCGAGTGAATCCGATGAAACACCGCGAGCGAAATGTGTTTAAACGATTCGCTTCATAAACTATGGTATGGGGAGACAGATGTTTTACATATTTGAAATCAAAGCCCATAAGTAATGCTTCTTTTCCTCTAATCGTTTTATTCAATATTTTTGATACAGTTCTTAAAATCCGAGAATCTTAATACTAGATATTATATAAATCTAGTATTAATATATATATAAAGGCGAAAGTTTGTAAGTATGGATGTATGGAAGTATGGATGTTTGTTACACTTTCACGTAAAAACTACTGAACCGATTACAATGAAATTTAGCACACATATAGAGGGTAACTTGGATTAACACATAGGATAGGTTTTATGAAATCCCACGGGAACGGGAACTATGCGGGTTTTCCTTTGAAAACGCGGGCGAAGCCGCGGGCGGAAATCTAGTCCGTTATAAAATAAAGTTACACTAATTGCGGTGTTGAAATGAATTTATTAGTAGATAACAAAGAGTCTTATATTTTGATAATACGATTTCTTTTAGCTATGAGTACAAACCTTTAGGTTTCGTGACAAAGCGCTTTTCAAAGGGTCATACATGACTTAGTAATGAGCATTTGTGAGATTTATTCATAATTGGGCTTTGACTTTCAATTGTACTATTTGTGAATTCCAATCTAGTCTGTTGTAGGACCTTGAAAAGCTCTGAAGCATGTTTCTTTATCAATCGTCTATTTGTTCTGTAGTAATTTTAACGAACTACCTCTTGAATATAAAACTATGCGTAACATTTGTCTATAGATTAATGATAGTTCTTATTCTTTATAGAAATCTAACAAATAATTTATGCAAAATACAATTCTATGCTATATATACAAGACATTTACTTGTAATTAAAGTATATTAACAATCGTAAAAGAAAGGAATGATCATTAAGTTATAATTAAGCTAACTGTTATCCATCAAATTATTTCTATATTACATAAATTGACTATCACATTGTGAAACAGGCTTTATAAAATATTGTTGCAACTTTAATGGGCACTAGAAATTAATCCAACCTTTATAATGAAGCTTGTGACTTTCAAAAAGCTCAAATAGACAAATTGTCTGCAAAACGTTATCGTACCCGCCAATTTAAATCATGACTAGCTTTTATATCATACTAGCTATGCACCCGCATTGCTACGCTCCTGAAAAGCGCGTTCAAACGAACAAACAAACAAACTCTTCAGCTCTATAATATTATAATAATAAGTATGAACATAGTTTAATTTTGTTAAAAGTAAACCGTAAAAGCGTTTTTGTCTTTGTGAAAAAAAAAGAAGAATTCATACTCATATTTTTATATTGACTATGTAATTATGTATATTTATTTGCTTTCATACTGCTACTTACACTTGATGAAGTGTAAGTGAAACGTTTATGTGCTAGAATAAATAAATAGTCTTTCTTGATGATGGTGCATCTTACAATTATGAAGGTAGGTATAGGTACTAGGTACATAACATTTGAAACCCTATTTTATAACATAAAATGATAAATCTGCGTCAATGTTGACAATATATTTAGTTATTCCAAAATATTAACCTTATACGCGTATTTTAAAATCCAAGATAATATTGCATATGTTAAAATTGAAAACATTTTTATGCCTTTATTATCTCCTTAAAATATTTTCGTTTGTATTTCAATGTAAAACAACGACCTTAGACAACTTAGGTTATCGTTTGAAATTTTCGTTAAATATTTTGTTTCCATAGCAGTAACGAATTAATATAGAGCCCACTTTTCGGACCTCGCATGTCGGACTATTTACTCTTTATCATCCGAGTTGTGGACTTTGTACCATTAATTATTTACAGTTATAAAATTGAAGTAAACATGGTATGAAATACATAAAAATAATTTGATAAAAACAAACATAAAAAATTAACTTGACTAAAAACTTAATAACATACAATAAAATGTCTATATTCGAGAAGTTATTGGATACAATATGGCATACTCCAGCTTGTTTATCCGGTGATCAAGGTGTTTCCTTCAACGGCCGTTTAAAATTACATTAGTGAGTGCTTCAGTCTCTCAGAATGTTTACACTCAACATCTTCTAAATATAGACCGGGAGATACTGACACAAAATTTCGAGTCATTTGTAACAGGATGGCGGTTCTACAGGGGTCTTAGTACGCAATGACAAAAAGAAAAATGATGGTGTGAACGCTGGTACCGGTGGGTTAGTCGCGTGGGCGTTAGTCGAACTCGTCGGAAAAATAGCGAAAGTCAAACGATTTGTAACACAAAAATTTTAGAATTTACCGATAGCCCATAAAAAAGAAGTAGGCGGTAGTGTCATGCCATACTTTTCCGGTATGACTTACAGCCCGCCATACCGACGCGAATGTGTTGATTTAAAAAAAACAATTATTCAACCATTTGTACCAAGCTAACTTTTGCACAGGTAACCATCGTCGTGCAGCCATTTACGAAAATCGCCATGCCATACTTTTCGGACGATTCCAAACGGTCGCCATACCGCCGAAAATCTGCAAATTTTTTTTATTTCGCCTGTCTTTTTGTACCAGTATTGCATTTGGCTTTTTGGAGAGTATTTGATAAAATGTGACCATTATTATATTTGCCATACTTCTAGTAGGGGGAAAAAGTGCTGTCATACTTGAAAAATAAATTTATTATTAATTTATATAAGTGAAGATTTCCAACACCTAGATCTTTGAAATTTTGTATTTATATTTGTCGATCCTCAAACTTATAGGAAAAATAAGTGCCATACTGTTACAAATCGTTTGACTTTCGCTATTTTCCGACGAGTTCGACTAACGCCCACGCGACTAAGCCGCCGGTACCAGCGTTCACACCATCATTTTTATTTTTGTCATTGCGTACTAAGAACCCTGTAGAACCGCCATCCTGTTACAAATGACTCGAAATTTTGTGTCAGTATCTCCCGGTCTAATAACCCGAGACGACGCAACGTCTACGTCATCCGTTTGACGCGGGTTTGCAGTCACGTAGTATAGAGTACAGGTTTTTTCTTTCAGAATTTCCCCGTGCGTGTTGTATCTTTATTTTTAACTAGGTCTAGATCATCATATTGTAATTGTATGGCAAGGTTATAAATGTTTTTGGTATTTAACATCCGATCCCGTTTAATTAAAGTAGATTTTAAAAAAGTAGAGCTTTTGTTATAGGGGAGATCCTGGACCATAATGATATAGGAAAATTTAATACAAACATGATAATGTTATAAATAAGACACAGTTTTCCAGTATTTTCATGTTAATTTGTAATTATAATATGTATGAGGTATGAGGGTGCTTCCATGAAAAAGCTCCAATAGTTGATCTAATAAAGGTTTGCAACGCAAACAACAAAACAGATTACAAAAAGTTGCTGTTACATTGATCTGAAACTTTTGATTACAAAAAGTTCTACTTCAAAACACATTGATATCATAGCCATTGCGAGTTAGGAAATAAACATATGACTAGTCTATTACCCATTGGAATGCTTATTTAACAAGCGCAATGAAATATTATGTTGCGTTGTCATAAATCACATTGTAAGCGTTACGCCAAGAACTTTCTCATTTGGATCTCAACGATGAAACTCTACTTGAGTCATAACCAATAAATAGTACACATTTTTATGGGGCATTACGTCAATGTGGTGTGTTATATGAATTAGATCTGAGAAGGCAAACGGAAGCTTTCTGACACTGCCAACTATGCGATCTTACATCATTGACTGTATGGTTAAACAATTTTATTATAACCTACTTTTGGGAAAGGGAATATCTTTTTTACGTTTGTTTGTAGATCATCACTTTTGTGATGATTTACGATAGGGGTAGAAATCAATAAAAGTTTTTAAATTCATGCTATTAAAAAATTAAAATATATTTTGTATTTGATTACGTACCTAACTTATTTCATCAGATTAAACATGGTTTACAAACTGTTTTCGATAATAAAATGAATCATTAATCAGTTCTTAATACCACTGAATAAAGTATATCGATAAAAAAACAACAACAAACAATACAGAAGCAAATATATTTAATACTATTCAAAGAGCTGTAAGATAATTCACGAGAAAATAGTAGTATTACTCGTAATAAGCATCGTAATGTATATTTGACTATTTATTGCGTAAACAAATTTGTTAGCCAATTTAATATTGTTTATGGAATCCAATAATAAAATAGCAAGCTTTATTAAAGCTTTGCTCTCCGCATACCATTGTTTATGCTATATTGGTTATTTTCTTTCCTTGTTTATAAACTAATATAATATTTACATTTTTGAATCAGGTTTTTATTTATTGTCTTAAATAAATAATTATGAATTAATCTAGTTAACAGATTTATAAATAAATTTAAAATTATAATGTTGATATCTACTCTATCGGAGACAAAACTCTATTAAAAATAAAGTAGGTACTCTAATAAAATCGAGAGACTTTCTTTTGCAATATTAGTTAAAGATCCTGAAGACTCCAAACATAACCTTTATCTCCGGAGCGGCTGCTTTTATTCCTCAATGTAAAGTTTTGTCACGAATAAGGAAAAGTGGAGACGCCGGATCACGTTTCTTCGTAAATATAAATGCAAACATGATAATTATAGACTAGAGTAGATAATTTTTGAAACAAAAAAAAAATCGCAGTCGGATGAAACCTATTAGAAAAGGAGGGGAATATGATGAAAATAAAAGGAAAAATAAATTACGGTCAATCCGAGTTCGGGAAGAGGGAGGGGGGAGCTTTTAAGAGAAAAAAATGGTCTCTCTCGATTTCCGACAAAACTACAAGTCCTACGGAAAAAAGCTCAATGGCAAAGTTGTAGGTAATTAAAAGTTCTACAACCTTTGTATTTACAATTTTTTCACATAACCTCAAAATTTCGGTGAAAAATTCAAAAAACCAAGTTTTTGGTTTTTTATTTTTATCTACTTCAAAATTTATTTTTTTTCTACGAAATTTGGTGGAAACTTACTTTATTATGTCCCAAATACACTGTAATTTATTTGATTGAAAATATTTATTTTTTCGCCTTATTTTGAATTAATACCAAAAAAACAACCTAATTTTCAATCGAAAAGTCACCCGTCAAAATATCAGCTATTTTAAAAAATTTGGGGAGCCTTTTATTCATTGAAATCTCTACTTTCATATGGTGTAAAAAAAATAAACATTACTATAGTAAATGTTCTCAGGAAATGCATACAAACAGTGTGAAAATGAGCTTTTACTAAATCAGGCACACTTCTCAAACTACCTGAAATGTTTTTATCGACATCATTTTGCTTTTGAATATGCTGTAAAATATTATCCTTAGAACAGATAATTTTTTTTCTTTTGAAATATTACCGAAAAGCCGATACAAGAGAAGATATAGAGTTCGAGAAGTGTGCTTGATTTAGTAAAAGCTCCTTATCACACTGTTTGTATGCATTTCCTGAGAACATTTACTATGGTGGTGTTTATTTTTTTTTACACCATATGAAAGTAGAGATTTCAATGAATAAAAAGCTCCCCAAATTTTTGAAAATAGCTGATATTTTGACGGGTGACTTTTCGATTGAAAATTAGGTTGTTTTTTTGGTATTAATTCAAAATAAGGCGGAAAAATAAATATTTTCAATCAAATAAATTACAGTGTATTTGGGACATAATAAAGTAAGTTTCCACCAAATTTCGTAGAAAAAAAAATAAATTTTGAAGTAGATAAAAATAAAAGACCAAAAACTTGGTTTATTGAATTTTTCACCTAAATTTGAGGTTATGTGAAAAAATTGTGAATACAAAAGTTGTAGAACTTTTAATTACCTACAACTTTGCCATTAAACTTTTTTCCGTAGGACTTATAGTTTTGTCGGAAATCGAGAGAGACCATTTTTTTCTCTTAAAAGCTCCCCCCTCCCTCTTCCCGAACTCGGATTGACCGTAATTTATTTTTCCTTTTATTTTCATCATATTCCCCTATTTTTCTAATGGGTTTCATCCGACTGCGATTTTTTTTATCTTTTTATTATTTTAAAAGGCTTCTACCCCAGTCTATTAAATAAATATGACGCATTTGTCTCTATATGACTATATTTCAAAGTTAACTGTAATTTTCGTTAAATGTCTTATTTTTTTTTTCAATTATAGATCAACATAATCGTAGAACAATCTCAACAGACAAGACAGAATGTTAAATGTTTATGCACTGGCTGTGCATAAATTGTTTCGATTTATAGATTAATAAGAAACTCCCGAGCCGCTGTTAAGACTTGTCGGCAGTAAAATGGAAAGACGTGATACTTTTAAAAATAAAGTCTTCATAAAGTACGTCACAGTTTAATAGTTTCCTAAACGTTCAAGTATACTCTACCGAATTACGTTCTCGCCTTCACAGAAGTTTACACATAGTTATATTCGTATCAGATTCACTGTAGTAAGGAGTGGTAATAAAAAATTGTTTTTCTTTACGTACAAAAGCGATCTTTTAAGTTATAATTAGAACAATGAGGACACGTTGAAAGTAATCTCTCAAATAAAGAGCATTTTTCAGATTTCACTTAAGATTGTTTTGGTAGTTTAAAATAATTAAATATTTATCTATTGCTCTATTTTTCACATATTGCGTAAAGTAACTTCACTAGACATATTATGTAACTGTTTAAAATTGATATATCTCTTTCAAACTTATGACAAATATTATTGATATAATGTTATCAGACTTCCAAGAATTTTCTCCTATCACTAATTATTGTCAGTGATTTCGCACGACGATGATTAAAGTAAACAAACGGAAGTTCATAATGATGACGCGAGACTCTTATCTTTTTTGTAAAAATCATAACAATACGTGGTAAGATGGTCAAGTGATCTCACAGGGAGACACACGCAAGTTTCATCATGATTAATGAGGGTTTGGGATCCATCCGTCTCCGTGTAATAGACAATTTAACTTTGTAAATAATTGTCTATCCTAAGTTTGAGAATAGTTTGAATAAAAATTTATTTTGATTGAATTTATTACGATGAATTGATACAGCAAGACGAATGGGTGTCAAATGTCTATTACGTTGTGACCAAGTTTTACAACTTCCTGCGAGTTGAACGCTAAAATAAACACTAATTAGGCAATCTAGGCAATAACATTTGATATCACTTTGAATAGGGTCGCACTTAATATGATATAGAACTACGTATAAGAAAAGTGCAAAGAAGACTGATAAAACAGACAGGCACCTGAGAGCGGACGCGACTCGAGCCGGAGGTTCGAGATAAGGCGTATCATCGACATCGCCAGCTGATCTTCTTCTATCCCGGCCCGCTAACAGCTCTATCGTAGTCCAGAACCCTTCAGAGGCATACGACGACGTCCGTTGCATTGTCTTTTTGTCTAATGCAAGCTGTTCGACGCGCGGCTCAAGGTGCAATGACTGCTTCCATTATAGTCGCCAAGTGGCAAACGGCCCGAGCCACCCCGATCCACACCCCACGTGTTCCACACGCGAACATTAATCTTGCACCCTGACACCTTTCACTGATGATTTTCCTCGCATAAACCGAAGTTTATCGACACTCGCGTTTGAAAAGCCGTTTTAATTAAATCTGCTCACCAAACTGATGGACGGCTAATTCAAACATTTGAATAGCGTGCGAATTGAAGATGTACCACAATGTACGAGGTCGTCGGCGTTAATGATACAGGTGCATAGGCACATGTGTTCTAGTTTTAAAATGGGAAACGGTCGTAATAGTTTAATGTTGTATAATGATGTAGCTTAGCGACCCATGGCAAATTTACGTAGCGGTTTACCTGGGGTGACCCGGATGGCGCCAACGTCGCGGGCTGCGACCGGGTCAGCTAGATTTGCTTATTGACGCCGCTTTGCTAAATAGTTGGAATACTGAAACCGAAACCGAACAGAGAATCTATTAGCAAAGATGTCAAAACTTCAACGGGGAAAAAAATAGAATGATTTACTTTTTGCTCTATATTAATTAGCTATATGTATCTTTTTTATGCAAATACGTTATTTAAACAATAATTTGAATAAAAACAATCAATTAATTTTACACGAGGTTATTTGATAAAGTTCGTCACGTGATGTTAAATTAGGATGCTTAACATGAGGAAGACGCAAGTATGTATAGCCGATAATAGCCATTGTGACGTTCTAAATTGATAAAATAGTCAGAGGTCGCTAGGTATTATGATAAAATTCAAAGCCATATAATTATTAAATATACATATAATGCACACATACAATTTTGTCAATGAACGCGGCACGTGCAATTGCATTTATTCCCAAGTATTCATAAAATCCCAAATATCCATATATTTTACTGGCTGCTCCGCGCGGTTTCACCCCCGTGGCTTCACTCCTGTTGGTCGTAGCGTGACGATATATACCCTATAAGCCTTCCTCGATAATTGAGCTATCTAACACCAAAATAATTTTTCAAATCGGACCAGTAGTTCCCGAGATTAGCGCGTTTATACAAACAAACAAACGAACTCTTCAGCTTTATAATATTAGTATAGATGAGAATATAATTTGATTGTAAAGATCATTGCTATTGTTGGTCAGAAAGTCCAAGTCATGCTAAAAGCGTGAATGTTTCTAAAAATACATGGGTGGATCTGTGGATGAATGGATTTTTATTACTCTTTCACGTAAAAATAGATCGGATTTGTATGGAAATTGGCACAGAGATATTATTCTACACTCGTTACCACGCACGCTACTTTGAACTCGGTATGGTCGGTATTTCGCGAATCAAGCCGCGGACCTCAAGTAGACTATTACCTATACTTCTTTCATTGTTTGTTTGTTACATTTTAACTTAAAAAACCAACCGACCGAGTTCAAATATTACTTCAACTTCAGGGAGGGAAATTTTTACTGGGTAACATAGACTACTTATATTTTATTCCGGGTCAGCCCAGGTGAAACCGGGAAAAGCGGCTAGTACAAATAATGCTGATAATTATGGCCCCGCCCTCGCTCCGCTGAGAGTATAAATCTAATCATAGTATTCATATAATAACATCCTCTCAGAATGTGATATCTACTCATCAAAACATCAAACATAATATTTGAAAGCACGTGTATTTTTGACTATCTTCCATTTTTTATTATCCACAAGATAAAAAGTGTTTGTGTCGTAAAACTAACAGCGTTTTGTAAAATAAAATACTGCTTATGAAAGTTTAAAGGGTACTTCGTGTTCCATAACACGAGAAAAATATATTTAACTTTATCCATCTAATTGTCCAATTCATTCGTAAAAAAGCATAAATCGTTAAATACCTAGTAAGGGTTGGCCGAAAAAACTAACTCGGTCGAATACACAAGCTTCAGCTAGGATATTTTCAGTTGGTGTTCGCTCTAGACTCTAGAGTAATTAAAGTTATAGGAAGTATGTCAAATTAGTCTTACATTATGTAACGTGAAAGATTTTAAGTACCTATGGTAGTTTTTTTTAAAGGCACCCGTCATCATAGGGTGTTCGCGCCACCTCTGGATTATAGCCCAGAGACTTTTTTGAAATATTAACATACTGGTTACTTACATAATATAAATATAAATAATGTACAATTAAAATTATAAGAACTTAAATTAAATTACAATATAAAATTAAATCAAAATTATTTAGTGAAAATTCAATAAAAACACGGCACAAAAACACTCGACTTAATCCTTTATCACAGTTAAACTAATATCACACACTATTTCTTTGGTTAACTACGACTACAATATGCTTACAATATTGTAAGAACACATCCTTACACTTGTCCCCCAAAGCGGAAGGTAGATTCTCAACCCGTCATCGCCATGCCCAATTTTTGCTCAATAGCATATCTATTGCTTGCAAAAATTGGGCACTCGAGTAACAGGTGAGGAACCGTGTCCTCTACTCCGGGCTGACATAGACACGAGAATTTTATATATTACAAGAAGATTTAAATACATCAGAATAAGACATGTGCTTTATTTACATGTTTTATATAAAATATAAATATAAACAGCATTCCATATCTAGAAAAAAAAATATTTTATATAACTTTGTATGTATCACAACAAACGATATCGTTTTTATTCAAAAACTTAAACAATTAGCGAATCGTTCTTATCAGTCACTATACTCACTATCTTTAGTACATTTTAGTCAATATTTTGGATTAACAATATTTTCGTACTTCTGCGACCTTATAACACAAAATTACCAAAATAAAATTCGATATCAGTAATAGTCTACATGATGCAATAAAACTTAAGAAATACGTATAAATTTTGTTTACATTACTTGCAAATTCTAAGAATTTGGAAACCTCTCTTATCGATACTATATTGCACGCCTCATAAGCGAAGCGTTGAGGTGGGTACTACTGTCACTTCGCGCAAAACATCTGATTTTTCAAACTTAAAATGTCTTTATGTATCATACATTGCACTTGTAAGATAATACATACACACACATATTAAGAAAAAACACTATTTTTAACGTTCATGATATTTTTGATGTCATTTTTGTTATTTAAACTAGTTAAAAAACAGTTTAAAAAAGTTCTGTCTTGGACGTCCGTGTGTCTGTATGTGCGGATCCTTTTTCTTGTTAACACGATAGCGACCGAAATACTTTACTAATCGAGTCTTTTTTTTTCATTACGCTTGAGTATGCTCAGGAATAGAACCCTTTCATTTTTCAGGGTCTGATTCGATGTGGTTTAATTGTTATTAAATAAACAAAAATAATAATTAATAAATATTTATTAAAAAAAAATTATGAGGCGTGCACTTTTGGATTTTCCAAATTATTTATTAATATCCGCAGGGTCCAGTTGGAAATGGTTAGAGGGGTTCTGATGAAGATAGGTTTAGACAATGTTTTTATGAAAAACTAGCGGTCCGCCCCGGCTTCGCCCGTGGTACATATTTACGTTTTCTCTACATAAAAACCATCCTCGTACTTCAAGGAATATAATAAAAAAAGAATTATCGAAATCGGTTCAGCCGTTCTCGAGTTATGCGCTTACCAACACATTTTGCGATTCATTTTTATATATAAGATTTTATAACGATTTCCAGTTATAGACCGGGAGATACTGACAGAAAATTTCGAGTCATTTGTAACAGGATGGCGGTTCTACAGGGGTCTTAGTACGCAATGACAAAAAGAAAAACGATGGTGTGAACGCTGGTACCGGCGGCTTAGTCGCGTGGGCGTTAGTCGAACTCGTCGGAAAAATAGCGAAGTCAAACGATTTGTAACACAAAAATTTTAGAATTTACCGATAGCCCATAAAAAAGAAGTAGGCGGTAGTGTCATGCCATACTTTTCCGGTGTGACTTACAGCCCGCCATACCGACGCGAATGTGTTGATTTAAAAAAAACAATTCAACCATTTGTACCAGGCTAACTTTTGCACAGGTAACCATCGTCGTGCAGCCATTTACGAAAATCGCCATGCCATACTTTTCGGACGATTCCAAATGGTCGCCATACCGCCGAAAATCTGCAAATTTTTTTTTTCGCCGAACCATTTGTAACACCCTAAATTTTTTTTTCAACAACTCCTGAATGATTCTAAATAGAAGTGTGATAATGCCATACCTGTGAGAGGTGGCGAATGTGTATAAGATTTTTTTTTATTGTATGATTTTATTCGTATTTTGAACGATTTGTAACAGTATGGCATTAATCTTTCCTATAAGTTTGAGGTTCAACAAATATAAATACAAAATTTCGAAGATCTAGGTGGTAGAAATCTTCACTTCTATAAATTAATAATAAATTTATTTATGAAGTATGGCAGCACTTTTTCCCCCTACAAGAAGTATGGCAAATATAATAATGGTCACATTTTATCAAATACTCTCCAAAAATCTAAATGCAATACTGGTACAAAAAGTTAGGCGAAAAAAAAAATTTTTGCAGATTTTCGGCGGTATGGCGACCATTTGGAATCGTCCGAAAAGTATGGTATGGTGATTTTCGTAAATGGCTAGACGACGATGGTTACCTGTGCAAAAGTTAGACTGGTACAAATGGTTGAATTGTTTTTTTTTAAATCAACACATTTGCGTCGGTATGGCGGGCTGTAAGTCACACCGGAAAAGTATGGCATGACAGTACCGCCTACTTCTTTTTTATGGGCTATCGGTAAATTCTAAAATTTTTGTGTTACAAATCGTTTGATTTTCGCTATTTTTACGACGAGTTCGACTAACGCCCACGCGACTAAACCGCCGGTACCAGTGTTCACACCATCGTTTTTCTTTTTGTCATTGCGTACTAAGACCCCTGTAGAACCACCATCCTGTTACAAATGACTCGAAATTTTGTGTCAGTATCTCCCGGTCTATTAATAGTAGGTACCTATTTGATGTCTCCTATTTATTATTGAGTGTACAAGCATCATTAACCTACGGTACCTACCAATCAGCCCATTCCAGGTTTTGGAATTTATAGCGTGTAATTATAATTTCATTTACCAGAACTGACAGTACTTGAGAAGTATAGACATTCGAAAGAGTTTTTTTTAGATGACTTACGCATATTGTATGATTTTGGCTTGCCACCACCGAGGGAGGTTTGGTAGCTGGAAGCGTTTCATTTTCCTGCGGCCACCTTCACCCTCGACCAATTCATCTTCACCTTCCACCTTTGAGGGTTCGAAGTACACATTTATAGTAATGATTTTGAGTTGAGTTATAAGGTACGTTTGTGATGTTTTTGTTTGAAAAATATTTTAAACTTTTTTATTCTACCAGATTATAAGGCATCTTTATTGTATTAAGTGTATATTCTTATAGATAGGCAATTTTTTTATGATGAATATAAACTAAATACTAAAGTTTATTTAAAAAATTGTAGTAGTAGATAGTTAAATTTGTACCTGTAGTTTAACTCTTTTATCTTTTTCGTCTCCTTGTTTGGCGTCATTTTTACTGTCCGACATTTTCAATTTTATCGATTCTGGTTACTTAAAATTTAACTTTTAATTTTGATCACTGTAAATTTATTGTATTTAAATTAGAATTGCACAAAAATTTTGTTCCTTTCCAAAACTTCAATGAAAACTATGTTTGTGTAAATATTGTCAAAATTTCTACATGACAGTTGTTGTTTTATAAGGACTACGGAGGTGGCAATATATAAATCATATTTGAATCATATCATAGGGCGTATTCAGAAAGAAAGCTTGAAACTTATAAGCGCTTATAAGCGCTTATCGGCGCTTGTCAGCGCTGGTAACCCGCGCAGGAAAATATATGAACATGACAAGCACCGATATTCCGATAAGCGCTTATAAGTTTCAAGCTTTCTTTCTGAATACGCCCATAGGTGCGTGATAGATGCTAATTGCTCAAGTTGCTCTTTTGCTCAGTACTACCCTGTGGTACTACCACAGGTACTACTGCTGTAGTCACAGGCTGTAGTGTATGGTTCGACAAGGATTTGTAGGGAACTAGAAATAATTTGTAACCGTGTCTATTATATATTTTCACATATTAAATAATATCTTTTATATCTAAGCCTTTAGATTGAAATCGTGCATTGAGCGAAAAAATGCTCATAACACGTCGTGGTCATAGTGGGACCGATAACGCGAAATTCGTTTTGAGAAAAATGTGGTCGGAGACGCATTTGAAAATTAGGAACCTATTATCTTTCAACAGGTCATTTTTGAAGTGAAACTTCTTTATCGGGGTTGGACAAAAATTTAGTGTAACATTTTAGCGTTACGCCGTACGCGTGACATTTTTGCGATACGCCATACTCGTGACATTTTTAAGGTCATAAAGAAGTTTCACTTCTTACGTGTGTACTCTAGTACACGCATACATTTTTTTTAGTATCAATAGGCAGAAGTTTGGCCACAATCCCACCTGATGAGAAGCGGTAATGTGGCCTACTTGGTTGCACGTCTACCGGGTGAATCAAAGAAGGAGCATTCTATGCTCCTTCTTTGATTCACCCTAGCTTTGAAGAGGTCCAAGTTGTATTGTTCAAGGAAAGTGGTGGTAGAAATTTCCTAACAGTTCCAGTGATTATAAAAATAAAGCATTCTCAAAAAGGAAAAACAAAGAGGTATAAGAAAAAATAATCCATTTATTATATGCATACATAAATTCATCCATTAACACAATATGTATTTTTATCAGACGCTGCTTCTAAAACAAGTGATTTTTTTCTCAAAGTTTCCCAACGCAGTCTTATTTCAGGGTCAGTTGGACCCCACAATTTGTTTGGCTGGCAATTTATTCGTATACGCTGAAAATTTTATTAATTTTTAATTAATATAATTAAATAAATGATGCAAAACCTACTGGACCGACTTACTGTAGCACATGGTCTGAGGTAACATAAGTTGAAGTCTAATTGTATTGTATTGAAGGCTAATTGTATGTTTCCATCAATTTTATTTTGTATCACACGTACAAGTGCATTTAGCAATATATAATTAAACTGATTATATAAAAAATAATCTACATGTTACCACCTTAAAATGAAACAAATAGCTTATACCAAGTTTACATCACTCCAATGTTTTTTTAAACTGCACCTATAACTTAAATGATAAACTCGTAACCCCTTCAGGTTGGATATTTGGTAAATATTTTTAACAATCCATTATTTTGAAAAATCAGTACATCAACATCAGCTTTGATGTGCCGAAAATCACACAGCTATAGGATGGCATAGCTATCCTAAATACATATCGAGATATAACTGCATGGTAAAACACATTCGGCACTAAAAAAATTATCAATAAATGGAAACATTGAATTGTTTGAATATATTTGTGAACTAGCTCTCCGCCCTCGGCTTTACTCCCAAAGAATGCTCCCATGAGAATGAGATGTTGGTAAAAATAGTCACACCATATAGCATCCTAACTAACTATCCTATGAAATAATCACAAACACAATTTTTCATTTATAATAATTATACCTGTAGGAAAGATCCCTTAGTTTTTAATACGAGTATCACTGCATATACGGGGATGAAGATCACAGACGCTAATGCGACGCACCACCCGAGAACAGTCGCTTCTCGCAACGAGTAAGATGTTATAATCTAAAATAAATTATAATTATAGATTGATTATAGATTTACAAATTAGTCTTTTAGTCATTGTCGTTTAAGGTTTTAATGTTTTTCTAAAAGGCAGAAAATAAATCTGTAGATAGGTCAATAGGATAGAATCTGTGTAGGTAAACAACACATAATATTTTTCAATTTGAACTACAATTTCTGAGATAAGCTTGCATAGATATTTTAAAGAACATACAATAAATATCCAAAAACATTTATTTACCAACAACAAAACCGGCACGACATATCTCCACAATACCATCCAGATTCTATTCAACGGTGCTCCAGTCATGAACACTACGTCATCAGCCAGGTTCCTAGGCCCATATGTATATACCGCGGCTATTAGCTCTAAGCCACATACCAGAGGAACGCTGGCTATAGCCACGTGGGCGTCCAGGAGACTGATAATATGAAGACCACCCTGGGGAATATTTCTTAGCATACATTTTTTTATAGACTGACTAGCTTTCCGACCGCGGTTTCCGCACTACCCGCATTGTCTAAGCGGCCGTACACGGACTGCTTCAAGCATTTGAGACCGACGGCTTGAAGCCGCGACCGCGCTGTGAACTGTGAGTATTCATACACCGTGTACATTGGTCGGCCGTTAACTGCTCGAAAACCTTATAAATTATATACCAAAACCTTCCTCTTCCATCATAGCCATATTTTGTATGTTGAGGTAGGTTTCAACGTAAAAGTACAAATCGATAGAGGTAATGTATTGCAATGGCGTGCAAACAAAAGCATTGCTTAGAGAAACTTGTAAATTGTTATTGGATTCGAAGTTAGTTTTAAAGGAAAATTTAATAGCCTATGTAGGTAACTGGGTAATCTACCTTTCTTATGACAAAAAAAAAAAGGTCCAGTATTTACATACAAAAAGAAATCCTTCCCCTTTATAATATTAGTGTAGAAATGTAGATGTAAACTTTGTGCACTGAATTCTTGTCAAATTAAATTTAAGAAAAATGAGATTTTGAAGACTTATTTCATCGTTAGCGTGCAAAATTCTTATAAATTCGATATTTCAGGAAGTTCCTTTGCCTTAATAAATTAAGTAATTCAACACATAGCCACTATTATGTGCTATTAGGGTGTCAAAACTGAAGGGAACAAACAATACATGCTATATATCTTATGCCGTGTTCATTTCGACACGAAATAAATCAAGCCAAGCAAACAGGACAACTCGGTTGCATGAGTTCAAACTTCACGTGACAAATAATTTTGCAAACTCCAGCAACATTGTTTCACTTGTCACGGTTTACGCGGTCACTGAACTCTGGGGAAGTTATATGGATCAAGGTAATTGTGCAGTTCTAGAATAATTATGTAATGCTGTTTGAAGGCAGTTTGTAGTACTTGGTAACGAAGATTTTTTTATACTAGCTACAGTTTTTTGCTAACAGACATGCAGTATATAAAAAGAAAGACTGAAAGCTTGCTTTAAGTAAGCTAAAAAGTAGTAAAATAAAAAAACCGTGTAAGTTACATGACGTAAGAATATGAGTTTAAGATACGGTCACTATAGTTGGTGACCGTATTTTATTAATGAAGGAATCGAAGAAAATATGCATATTAAAAATGTACAATGGACAGATCTTATATACTATTATTTCTTATCTTTAGCTTGCAATAGACATGAAACTATATAATTAGCCACAAAAATATATCTTTAGTAATAAACACTTACTTACCTCTGTTGTGCATAAGATAGACAAGCAAAAGAGCGATATACAAGTTAAAAATGTTATTAATTTTTTCCTCCTTCGAAGTTGAGGAAATTCGTCTAGTATACCCGCTATCACTGCCTCTATAGTTACGAACTGAAAAAAATAGAATACATAAAAATGTGGGACAAATTTTATGAATGATTGTATGATGAATGAATGATGACTTTTGTTTAGTGTATTATTATAATATAATGGACTTTTTGAAGGCTAACTAAGGAAAACTATTACTAACATTTTATAAAGGTTGTATAGTCGAGCCAATTTAATAGGCAACATTTGACGTCTATCAATTTTATCTTCGAAGAGAGGTAACCTGCTTAAAAACATCGATTAAAGTGAATTAATCGATAGGGATTTGAAACATTTGTAAATCGAATTTATTAATTTATGATGATTTTTGTTCACAAGTAATCAATGCATTCGATTCTAGATGTCAGATCTCGATTTTTAGAGTAACATCTCTGGTATTTAAAAAGAATAAAGGTTTATTGACACAAAATTGTATCGACGTCAGTTCTTCAATTCAGAAATTGTTTATTATGTTTAGAATGGTTCATCAGTAAAATGAAATCTTAAAATTACTTGTATCGGTCATTATTATTATAAATATGTAATCATTATTGAAAAAAGTTAAGCAAATGTGCAGATCTAACAGAAAGAAATATCATGTTATTCTATGTTGTCGTTACTAGGTTACGTTGTTGAATTTTGTTGAACTGTCAAATGTTGCCTATTAAAATGGCTCTACTATAGTTCTTCAATGTTGTATAGAATGTAATATGATATTCAGTTGGGCTTTATTCATGTGGTCAGCTCCATACAGGTTTCAGTGCGGTTTTGAACCCTTTTCGTATAAATTAAATGTGATATGGGTTTGGCTGATTGTCTAAACATAAAACATATTGACTAACTGCAGACATCTTGTATTTGGTAAGTAGTTAGTTAGTCACTAGCCCACAATCTTTAGCTACATTTTTTTGGTAAAAAGAATCAAGAAAATTAAAAAAAAATGTGTGCGTGTACTAGTGTACACACGTAAGAAGTGAAACTTCTTTATGACCTTATTTTTCAAAAAAATAATTTACTATATGCAACTTTATAGAAATACGTCAATCACGCGTGGTAGGGATAAAAACAAGATGGCGCGTAACGAAAAAATGTTACACTAAATTTTTTTCCAACCCCGATAAAGAAGTATCACTTCAAAAATAGAAAAATTTCCGAGTCCCCGTAATGTATGGCTTTTTGCTAGCATTATTAAAATAAAGCATTTCCGAAAGTTACCCTCAAACTAATAGAATTGTAACGCAAAAAGCATTAACAAAGCATTTGAACACTAAACGGTTACTGGTTAAAAGAAAATGTTTTATCGTATTCAATCGCACGAAAGCTTTTTCCTCGAAGTGAATAAGTCGAAGCTGTGATTCACTGAAACTTGGCACACGCACGCAAGCGATTGACAAGCCTTCTATTTGTACCCTATTGGATAGTTCTGACAAATTGAAATTTTATTTTGAGAAATATGCAACGAAATATGACTGAACTGAACCACTTGTTTATTCGGAAAATAAATGATGTTTTTTTTGACTTATTCACGACGTGCTTTAGTTCTTTTATAACGAATATTCTAAGTAGGTAATTAAACATTTTATGTGAAAAAGTATTCACAAAAAAAAATCCAACCCAACTGAATATTATATAATATTTGGGACTATCTTAATTGCCTGCCTTGCGAATAGTTTTCTTTCATTATTTTTTTTATGTCTTTTATCAAAAAATCTCTTCATATTTCAACCAAACCGTTCAAACTACATACATACTTAAAAAAAATCTCAAAACTGACCATCGTATCAATACCCAAGAAGAACAGCATAACAAAGAACACGATCGCCCAGAAGTTAGGCACGGGCATCATGGCCACCGCGGCTGGGTACGTCACGAAGGCCAACCCCGGGCCCGCGGAGGCAACCTCACTTATCCCCACACCAGCCCGATCCGCTAGGAAACCTAGCACCGAGAACACTACGAAACCCGCCAGAATACTCGTGCCGCAGTTTATCACTGGTATTATTATGGACGATCTGGAATATTATGTGTTAACACATTATACTTACTCAAAATATAAGGAACAGTATAAAAAATATTGAACTGTAATCTATGTTTTAAGTTTTAACTAACTAAGAACTAGCTAGTAGCTAGTTTCACACATCATCGGCGAATAATATAGGACATGCACTTTATTGATTCATTAGTTTTTTTGTTTTGTCCATGGCAAACAATTATAAATATTTAAATACCTTCATAAGGATGGAATTACATAAATAAAAGATAGTATTTTCTGATGTTTGATGTTACGCGAGTATTATACATTTAGAAATTAAAGACTTTTTAACGGATTTTAAACGCGATTTATTCATTCTATTATTTTCCCGACGTTTCGTACACTTTACAGCGAGCGTGGTCACGGGCGTGGTCTCCCGCCCGTGACCACGTTAAAAAGTCTTTAATTTCTAAATAAAAGATACTTTACCGTAAATAGTTGTAATGGAAATTGTTAAAACTGGCCATGCTGACTAATCCTCCCCAGCCAGGGCCTACAGAAAAGAACACTTGGGTCGCTGCATCTGCCCATACCTGTAAACATTATACTAAAACGTGACTTTGAACACAAAGGAAAACCCTATAATAGAGATAAGTAAAATGGTAATTAATTAACACATATAAAAAAAATATTAATCGATTTTTAATAGCCATTCGTATTTAGTTTATGTGACTATTATTATCCAGTTCATACTAGTTTTAAATTAGGTTAATACGGTTCTCCTAACCGATTTTCGTGATTTGCCTCCAATCTTTAGATCAGCTAAAATGCCGCTTGTGATCATATTATCCTTTCACAGTATTATGGGACGGAAGATTCTACACGACCGGAGTTTGATCCAATCTACAATCCAGTTAAAGATCACAAAAATGGAAACGAAATTACTAAAAAGAAAGTAATTTTTGGCTGATAATCACAAGAATAACAAGGAGGGTATTGTGAATACATTTTTGTTATTTAATAGTGAGGTGGGCTTTGGGCGCGGGATTCGGCTATTTTTTATAAATTTGTGCAGCACTTGGAAGAACAACACAAAAGTGACCAACTTTATTTACTTGATCATCGATAAATATTAGAGAGCAATTTTAGGAAATTAGTAGGTACCTTTGGTTTAGCTAATTGGCTCCAATCGGGCCATACATAATACAAGATGCCTTGCCAAGCGCCTGGTAACGTAGCTCCTCGTATTAGTAATGCAAATAATACCACATATGGAAACAAAACGGTGAAGTATACGATCTGTGAGGTATCAACAAAAAATTATATTATTTTACCACCCTAATATAATATATAAATTTTTAATTCTGGAAAATTCAATGAAATATGGTAAGGTATATAGTTTAAAGAACACAGGCCATAAATTTGAATAATATAACGAAAAGTTTTGAGCCTTTTTCAAAGAGAAGATCTAAATCAAGTAAAAATAATGACGCTGATATAAAATTAAACTTCTGACTTACTTTTCCCACGCTTTTTACACCATTACAAATACAAAGGTACACTATAATCCAAGAAATCACATTACACCAGAACACTGGCCAAACGACTCCACCGATTTGGGATATACTTGGGGACATTTGCAGGATTCGAATACTGAAAGAATTCGCATTTGAAAGATATATTCATCTATCTAATATAAGAAAATATTATTTTAGCATTGACGGTTATGCCTTCTTTGTTTAATAGGTCCAAGTCGCTACTGTTTATGCTATCATAATACGATACAAGTCATCACGAAACTCATGAAAAGTAATATTGAAAGTGCCTCGTTCGGCTGCTATCGTAAAATTTATATGACAGTTATACTTACTGAAAGAATTCATCTTCTGGTGTCGATGCCGTACCATTGAATAATAAACTTGAAGTGCTAGTAATCTAGAAATTTTTATCATATTCAATACATATTCTATCAGTGTTTTCTTTTAAGTGTACTTCTTTGGTTTTTCATAATGTTTGTTTTTAAAATAATTTATCTCATCATGCCCATTGCGTACATACGCATAGGTACCTAACCCTTATTATTTATACTTAAATAATAATAATTATCATGATATTTACAATATTTGCTAGACACGAAGACATTTACAAAAGCATCAATTCGAATCATTACCTCCGCGCATTTTTCAGTGTTCCATGAATTATCACAGTCTTGCCAAGGCAGTGGCGAGCTGAAGGAATGATATATGTACAGAATCGGGTATGACATAATGACTGCAAAGTATGTTACCGCTATAACGTTTAAAATTATCACCGCGTAGCCGGCCCCTGTTGACAAATTGTATACAGCTAAAGGATGGGCAGAAATAAATCAGAAGTGGAGCAGTTGCGACATGCACTTGATAATTCAGAAGGGGATATGGAGAAATCATTATGTGTAATTGAAGAAGATATGAGCACGTGTTGATAAAGGTTGCTGTGATTTTTAATTGGGTTCATACATAAGTGATTAAAGTCTTTAGTCGACCCAAGTACCTTTATATGTAGTTTGACCATTTATTAGAAAAGTTTTTATTGGTTTGTTTTCAAATGATATGGATGTGAATTGTGAATATGGATATTATTTACCTTTGAACAGTGGATTGATGTTGAATACTGATATGCATCCTGAACTAGCAAATTGTCCCAATGTCGTTTCCAAAAATACTAATGGTATTGCACAAATAAACAGCGTTAAGAGATATGGGATTAAAAACGCACCTGAAATTAGGAAGTGTCTTTTAACTGGGAGATACAAATAGTTCAATTATACTACTATATCAATGCTGCTAATTAAGTCAATACCAGAAACAACAAATAAAACATAATCAACATTATTTTCGTCTTCTTCTTCCAACTTCCGAGTCTCTATGTATACAGGGTGTAATCGTTAAGTGTGCACAAGCGATTATTCCGTAACTATTGCAGATAAAAATGTACATGGGATATTCATATCTCATACTAAATGTATGGGAGGGTTTAAAGTTAATTTTTTAGATATTTGTCGTTTTATTTCTAAAAATTTATTGTGGCCATTTTACTTATTAGTAAAAGTACTTTCGATATCAGTTTAAAGTTTTTTGATATCTGTAATATTTACGGAATAATCGCCTGTGCACACTTAACGATTACACCCTGTATAATTTAACCAGAAAGTGTACAAACCCCCGCCATTCCGGTAGCACAGATAGGGGAACCTCCAAATGTTTCCAATGCCGACAGCATAACCTAAACACGAGAGCAGATACTCGATCTGATTGCCCCAACGCTCGTGACCCGCCATTCCCGCCTTAACCACAGATTAGTAAATAGTTGCTACGTAAGTTATACCGCAGTAGACAGATGGCTAAAGACTGGACGCGGGTCGTGACCCTAGCTCGAGTCACCACTGAATTGAGGATGTGGATGCTTAGTGTGAAGTGCCGTATGGAAAATAAATATGCCTTGATTGCTGTTTGGGGGGCGTGTTACTGTCACTCTTAATGGTCAAAAGAAAACATAATGTTAAGTAACAGTTATTGAAGTCGAATTAGAATAACTATTTTGCAACTTTTGCAAGAACTTTCTGTAAATGTATATGTTTCGAGTGTTATGATGGAGTCTGTTTATGCGTGTTATGTGTGCGTAGTGCGTACCAAGTGCGTATGTACTAAAGTAGAAATTGTTCAGAATGACATGACGTCAGGAGTTTTAAACAAAAAATATTTTCAATTTAATTTATTTTTATTCATTCATATTTCACAATAATTCAAGATCGTACAGTATCAATACTGAAACCAAAGTGGCAAGTCAAGTTATCTGGTGGGAGCTGCCTTGAGGAAGATGGGTCGTTTTCTGGCTTGCCTTTCGCTGTTTTCACTGCGCCTAAACTATATTGTAAAACCTGGACAATAATTTAATGAATGAATTTCATTCCTCTAATAGTAGAGTCAAATTAATTATTAAATTTTATACCGATATATCCTGCTTTGAATGGTATGAACTTTCATTAAAATTGGCCAAATTATTGAAAATGACCTAAACAAATGTCGAATACACTACGACTTTTTAAAGATTCCATTCAAGATAGACGATAAAGATATCTGATATTTGTAATAATTATAATTATAATAACATACAGAAAGGTCCCCATCCCCCCAGTGAATAGCATCTTCTGTGCCCAGCGAGTCGTCCCAGTGGAAATGCTGTGGCTGGCTCCAGTCGGGCCTCTTGAGTGCGCATTTAATTGTGGCCAAAGTGACCCTTTGCTCCCCTGGAGGCTTTAGCGACATTGCGCTTTTTTTGTCTGGTTTACCTGGCTTGCCAGCGAATGTCTAATTATGGAAGAAATTGATTTCAGATTATTGAAAAACCCGAACAAAACGAAATAGAACTATAACTATTTCATAATCGATCACCAGTCACCACCATCCAAATGGTTATCTACTAGTATTTACTGAACATGATTTGCTTGCTTTGTATGGACATTTTATAGACTTTTTTTTAGAAGGCCACAATTGCACATGTTTTCGGAAACACCGCATATTTAAAGAGAAAAACAATTCTAACAGGAACGTCTAAACATCCATAAATTAAATCTTAGATGATGATAATTTCATTACCATTGAATATATCAATCGTATCGTGACGACAGTCCTAAATGTATCCCGCAGAGCCGTTAGATTAGGACAAAATATCCTAACAGTGGGCTCTTGAAAGTTCATAATTTTATTCCACTGCACTTTATTACTCTCAAATGTGGTGTAATGGCAAATTATGCGAGAATTCTTGGTAGTTAAACGGTTATAAATATCAGACGCGTGAGATGACGCTTCGGGTTCTGCAAAGTAATAAATCAGTTTATTATCTTAACTCATTCATAATCTGCTGTGTGAACTTTATTTGGATTTCGGATGTTATTTGAATAGCACGTGCGATATATGTTTGAGAATTTGGAAAGACTTATTTTTAGTTACATGAAACTTTTTATATGATAAATGAAGCTATGACGATTGCAATGTGCAAGAAGGAGACAAATTAAATAAATAATTGTCTGAGTTAGAGTTTTAAGGATCGTGTCTTTGAAATTGTTATAATAATATGTCGACGATCTTAATTATTGTATCACTTAACAAATTAGAACAATAAGCTAACTAGTCATTACCTGTTTAAGTTGGTTTATTACGAATCTTAAATAATATTAATTTTCTAATGTATTTGGACTACATGCTAATAATCGTTTTGAGTCTGGTAAATTTAATCGTATGTAGAAACAATAAAATAAGCACCAAGAATCATCTTGCTCTCCACAGCAGAAGCTTGCTTGGAGAAGTTCCAGTCTTCATCTTCTGGTGGAGGCATCATTTCAATTAGAGATTCGTTTTGACGGAACATTAGAAATTGTCTTCGAGTAGAATCTAACAAAGGTAGTTCTAGTTCAATGTGGAAAGCTGTTGTGGCACCCTGCATTGAAATGTGTGTAAATAAAATTTCAACTACCTAAATTCAATGAAATGTGTAAAAGAGAAACTTTTTAAAGTAACTATGGATTCTAGGTATACGCTACTTTTAGTGTACGGAAGGAAGTCTTATATTGCGATAGAGATATTTAAAGACAAGAAAAATATGTATGTAGAGAAAGGGGTGTGGGGTACTTATAAGAAAGTTATTTTAGACAATTTTTTTTACTTTACTCAAGAAGTTTTCTATCTTTATAAATTCCTTAACCTCGCGCCTCACTTCTCTCTACCATATGTACGCTGACGACTTACAAATCTACACCCAGGCCTCGCTCAACAATTTACCTAGTGCTATCCGACATATCAATGCCGAACTAGCAACCCTGGTCAATTGGAGTGACGAATACGGTCTAAAAATCAATCCTGCAAAGAGTCACGCGATTATCATGGGAAGTCCGTATCTCGTTTCCGAAATTGACTGGGGCGCCTTACCCAGTGTCTGCCTTGGTGGAGTAACAATTCCTTATTGTAAGGTGGTTAAAAATCTAGGTGTTCATCTCGACCAAACACTATCGTGGTCTCACCACCTACAAGAGATCAGTCGTAAGGTGTATGCGGCATCGGGTACTCTTCGGCGTCTACGTAACTTTTTGCCTATTCCAACAAAAATTATGTTAGCTCAATCCCTTCTCTTCCCTATAGTCGAGACTATGCGGATGTGTGTTTTCCTGACCTTACGATTGAGAATATGGAGAAACTGGAGCGTCTGCAAAATCTTTTAATTCGATTTGTATTCGGCCTTCGCAAATTCGACCATGTCTCTTTCTATCGCAGACGCCTCAAGTGGCTCCCTATTCGCCTCCGACATCATCTCCACTGTCTTCAATTACTATACCGTATCCTTTTCGATCCTTCCACTCCTTCCTACCTTAAGAATAACTTCATTTTTCAACACTGCGAAAACTACTCTCTTCGATCAGCTGACAAACTTATTTTGTGTATTCCCTCTCATCGCACCAATTTTTATGCGGGTTCTTTTGCTGTCTCTGCCGTCAAGTTATGGAACTCCCTACCTTTAAAAATCAGACTTGCTCCTTCCTTATCCTCTTTTAAACATCATGTCCGTAATCATTTCCTCTTAACTGCCTATAATTCGGATTAGTTTATGTAGTATACTTCTATTTAGACATTTATATTTATTTAATATATATATATTATATATATTTAATATTTATATAGTTACTACTATGTAGTATGCATATGTGTATGTATGTATGTGTATCTTATGATATATTTGTATTTCATATATTTATTTAGGTAATATTAGTAATATTATTATTTATATATTTTTTTTATTTTTGTTCATTTTTACGTATTTATATCATGTACTGTATAAAATGTGTATATATTTTATTGTGTTCTCTTATTATTTCTACCCTATTCTAAAAATATGTTTTTATTTTGTCCGACAACTTTTTGCGCTTCTTTGCCTTTCTCCCCGTGGTTGCCTGGCAGAGATCACTGCATAGTGATAAGGCCGCCCTTTGTGCTTTCTAATCTTATTTTTGTAACCTTTATGTATATTTTGTTTTTTGCACAATAAAGTGTTAAATAAATAATAAATAATAAATAAATAAGTGAGTAACTTTCATGTACCTTTTCTGGCTTCGGCGGTTGTGGCACAGATATAACACGAAACACGGTGAAATCAAAGTACGCTGAACGCAGATCATCCGGATGCGGTTCAAAAGGTTCTGCAGACCGGTCGGTGGGGAGAACTTCGCGACAGTCCAGCCATTGGAGACGCGGGAAACGGGTTAGTGTGGTGCGTGCGTATGCGGCACACACCTATATGGTTATATCAGCTGTTTAATTAAGAGCCTAAGTGAAGTCCCGTGTCCACGTAGTGGGGTAAGGGGCAGATGAATTATTCATACATCTGTTTCACTGATCGATTTTCTTTAGGGACAATTAGGTGATCAGCCTTCTGTGTCCTGCCAGACCGAGAAATTTTTTTTTTTCGTCTCCACCGGGAATCGAACCCAGGACCCCTCGGTTCTGCGCTCACGCGTCAACCACTGTACCAAGGAGGCGGTCGTAACAAATTAAGAGCCTAGTCTTTGTTAAATATAACCGTTCACAGTTCACTATAGAGGCTAGGGACTAGGCTCTTGCTAAAGGAATACTGTTGCAACTTTCATCGATGCTCCGCTATGGTGACTGGAGTAGCGTGACTTGATAAAACCCATCTCCTTCCTTAGTAAATGAAATTCCCAGTGCGAAATTTTTTTCCAATGCGGAGCAGCAAATGATAGTCTTTGCAACAATAATAAACTACGCCTGTTACAAAAAAATGGCATAGTCGTGTAAATCAAACACGAATTACAGCATAATGTAGGAGTAAAAATTTGGTAAAGTCACACATCTCAATATTTATCAAAGTAGACCTAATTTGGTATAATAAAATAATAAAAAATGCAGAAATTGTATATATTAATGAAATCCATTGGCATAGGATTTGTAATAGCGCCATCTATTAGAAAGAAATTAACATACCGAGCACGGATTTCCCGCCAACTGTAAAGACGTCAAACATGGCAGTTGCGCCAAAGGTTCGAGTACAGAGTTTAGATCATAGATGTCGTTGTCGGCCAAATCGAGAACCGTGATGTGATGAGGTAAACGAGCTACACCTTGGATGCCCTCTAAAACATTTTAACAACAATAATTTACAATGATAAATCAATTATTATTGTTGTTGAAGACCTCTTGTAAAGGAAAAAATAATATTAATTTGTACGATTTTATCTGATATCTAATTTAAACGTTGAAGACTATAAGTACATTAAAATTTGATTCATTAAAATTTGCCAAAGATAATCCTGCGGCTTAGTTTGCTATTGTCCTTAGAATTTTGGTCAGAATTGAAATTATAAAGCTTGAGTTAGGTAAGATATTGATTTGAGTGAGAAAAGGATCTCCCGGCAGATTTCTGGTGCAAGTTGTTTATTTTCTAAATACCGCCTTACCATCATTTAATAGATTTCTGCTTAATCCCAAGTATGTGAGCTCCGTTGGTAAATACTCAGCAAAATGATCAAGATTATTTATTCGATTGGCTTGAAGTTCAAGCAGTTTTAAGCTTCGAGGTAGAAAACTTGCATCAATGTTATCAATGAAGTTACAGGCCAAATTTAGTGTTATGAGATTTTTAAATTCCAATAATTCTGCATCCAGCTCCGTCATCTACAATAGTCGCAATGCACTTTTAAACGAAATAAAAATATAACACCTTACATTTTTTATTTGCCTCAAAATCTTCTATTATCTAGTCATTAATTGTGTTTAAGGTAATTAATTCTAAAAAAGTACCTCAATATCATTGACTCTCAACACAGTGACCCGTTTCAAGTCTTCTTTCAAACATTTTCGATCGTTAACTTTGACGGCCTTTTTAATAAGCTGAATCATATTATCCGTGATACAATTGCAATTGTTAAAGCATATTTTTCCTTCTTCGTTTGCGAATTTTTCGTTATCCCACAATGTTATGGGTAACATAATCTCCCATTGCTCTTCTAAGCTCAAAGTATTTGTTTCATCGAAGAAACCACTAAGTATACTTTTATTTATTTTATTCTGCAATGCGGTTGAAAATGGTAATTGCGAGATATTTTCTTGAAGGCACTTCTTTCTATGATACCTTCCAGCATTATCACTTAGGGTCCAATTTATTCCGTGCTCTATTCTGTCTTGGTATCCTATAAGATAAACAGGAAAATTTAATAAAATATTGCCGATGATAAAATAAGAGAAGTTATTATAATATTATTATGAGCTTAGATTATGAGTAATATAATATGTCATACCTTCAACTGCATCTTCAGGAACATAGTTAAGAGAAGCATCGCTAATATTGGGCCTTGCTACTTGCGGGGTAGGCTTTTTAACAGTTTCTTTCGGTTTTGGTGGCATAATATGTTTAAATAAATATTATTGATTGAACAACTAGGTTATTAAGCGTGCATTGCATAATGCCCTAAACAGTTCTACTCATGTTCTACTTCCAAATTCGAAGTATGAAATTGTCATTTTTTTTTTATTAATTGTGTTAAGTTTTCAGGACAAGGAAATAAAAATAACAGTACATAGATAATATTATATTTTTTTCATTAATTCAAAATAAAAAAAGTACAAATAATATACATAATTTTATGTTTAATTCATTTATGTTATCGTTTTATTACTATAGAGTTCAATAATTAAACTTTTACCGCGTTTTATACGTATGTCGATAAAACAGTTCAAAATCTCGGAAGTTTTGTATGAGTTTCCATAGATGGCGTTATTATACGCGATTGTCGAATCTCGGATGTGAATTGTGAACAGTGAATTGTATACGGTGTTTTATTAAACAGCTGGTTATCGATGTGTGTGTCACAATACAGGTCACAATGTAATTATTTAAAAAAACGTGGAAGCAAGTAATAATCTTTAATACATGACTTTATGAGTCGATACAACAACTTGCAACGATTTTATTTAATTATTTAAAGCACACTGTGGCATCGTATCTGAAAATTTCGCGAGTGATAATTTTGTATGACATTATAGTGAAGTGAAACGATGAAGTGACATTGACAATTGACATTTTAATCAGTGACTTATGGACGCGGGAAATTTGAGCAGTTTTTATAGAAATTTGAATGTGAAATGCCGTGTTGTATCTCATAATATTTAAGTTCCCGCGATAAAAGTTGTGTTTCTGATGTGGAGTGAAAGTAGTTTAAATGTATCGACTAGTTGACATTGTTGTGTGCCGATGTGCCGATACATGCATGTGCCCTCGCATCATTGGCAAAACACCATTTATGTGAAGAATTCACCGTCTACTTCCGCATCTGTTGTAAATCGTGTTGATAAATAATAAAATTACAAAGGTATTGACAAATTGAATTGACACACATTTTTTAAAATGAAAGAAGATTTGCTATAAATTCTTATTTTCTCTAATTCATAAATTCAAACAATAAATATTCACGATAAACACACATTGGTATGCGAAAAAACTAGTTTCAAATTAAAAGTCGAGAGGATTTCTAGACATTTATTCTTTTTGACCTTCATGTTTGTTTGTTATGCATACGAAGAAAATATTAATATTTATCTTCATGTATTAAAATAACAGTGAAGGCTAGTAATGATCTAGAAATAAAAAAGAATTATAATATGACTAGCGCTCCGCCCCGGCTTCGCCCGTGGTACATATTTACGCTTTCTCTACATAAGAACCATCCTTGGACTTCCACAAACATTAAAAAAAGAATTATCGAAATCGGTTCAGCCGTACACATGGTGATGCCGTGACAACGCGAAACGGGTTTCATTTTTATATAATTATCTACTAGATTATAATATTATGTTGTTTATCGTTGTTGGTTTTCTAGGCTGTTTGGTTTTATAGAATAGAAATGGGACCGCTTTATATTATGATAGGTATATCTGCAAATTCATTTTTTTATAATATTCGTGATTTATTGATTAGGTATTATATTTAATACATACCTATAACGTAGTTAATTTTTCGCCATAGTTATACCAACCAGCTGCAAAGCTTACAGCTCATGTAAAACATATACATACCTTTTATAGGTACTATAGGTATATTATGTAGGAGTAGGCATGTACTTAGTGTAATTTATTCACCTGTTGCTTGAAATAATAATATAAAAATATTTCAAAACAACACTTTTATTAACTAGGTAGGTAGGTATTTGGTTTTAATTTAATCCAATTACACCTACCTACCTATTACCACCTATAAGCATAAACCATCTGCCAAACAAGAATTTTGGTTAACAAAATCAAATCGTTTATTTTTTCTCGGAGTTGCAATGACACTCACAAGAACTCACAGCACAGCTACACGTACTACATAACACATCGCACACGGCTTCGGTAATCAGTTTGTCTATTCTTCATTTTCATCCGGTCCGGTGGAAAGTAATATAAAATTTTTAATTTTATTAGGAAATCTGAAACTGGTACAATGCTGTAACCAATTTTCATCACAATTCCATATATAGTGTACGTATAACGTAACGTAACTAGTAGTACGTATTAAAAATCGCGCGAATACAGATTAAGGCCGCTGCATACGTGACGGGATTTTACCCGGACGGGACGTGACGGGAAGTTTTGGAAACATCGTTGCATACAAAATGTATCCAAATACGCATATGTCACGGGAACATCGACGGGACGGGAACGTGGACGGGAAAAATATCGTCGCCGACGATGTTTAGCACGTCCCGTCCCGCACGTGCCCCGTCCCGTCCGTGATTTCGCTACGTATGCACAGTCGCTCCGTTCGTGCCGGAGAGATTAGTAGTGACGCCTTCCAAGTATCGAAAATGGACGACGAAAAACTAATCGAATGTGTTCGCTCATATCCAGCGTTGTATAGTATAGCGAACCCACAATATTTAGACACAAAATATAAAAATTATTTATGGCGTAAAGTTGCTGTGGAATTATCATTCAGTGAAAACGGTTAGTGTTATTTTAATGAATATAATATTGTGGTATTCCTAACTATAGTCCTTTTTACCTATGATGATTCCTGTGACACTTCATCGTGTTCTGAATTACGTAAAATGCCAAAATAATTTTATTTGCAGAATGTAGATTACAAAGATGTTAGGCAGGTACATATTACATAGACTCTTAAACATTCTGGCTCGTAATTGAGCATGCAAATATATTGTAAATTACAATAAATAATTTTATATTACACAAAACTAGATCCCATTACAAAATTATAGCAGCTATTATAAATTTAAATATTATAAATAATCTTAAATATATTATTAATTAAACTATTATAAATCCATCTTTCGTTGTTCACAACACTAGCACGTTAGATCAGAATCACGTCACGGTGCGTATGCGTTTGCACCACGTTCCCGTTGTGAACGAGGCAATCACGTGCCCGTCCCGCTCACGTCCCGTCCGAGGTATTTTCCCGTCACGTATGCAGCGGCCTACTTTAAAATTAAATATTTCATCTCAGAGTAGCATAACATTATGCAGCTTAATTTCTTTTTATTTGTGTAAGTAGGTATATTGAATACAAAGTAAAGTTTTTGCGACTGCATGTCTTCGTATAACCTCTAATGATTAATTATTTATTGTTAAAAATTATCATTAGGTACATATTCGTGTTGCGAATAGGTATGCTTTTCAAATTTTACTTATATGGTGCTCATAATCTACATTTGAAGTCATGTTGTGCGATTTCTAAAGTTTTGATAACGGTATACCAAAAAAAAATACACATCCCTTGACTGTACAAACACGTTCAGTCTCCTGCGTGAGATGGAAAATAAGTTTTTCGCTTCAATTTAGGCTGAGATAATTTTTACTATCCTGCTTCTCTATTGCTAATTTTTACTATGCTCCTGCTAAACGACTGCTGCTATTTCCAATATGTAATTCATATCGACGTATGTATAAAAGTTTCGAAAAAAAAACACTCAAATAGATTCATTTGAAATCGAGATAAAATAAAGGCAATAATTATTACTGCTTACACGCAATAATTATTACTGCTTAAAGGCAATTATTATTACTGCAATATCTTTTAAAAATAGAGTATTGAGTTCTATCGTTATGTAATCTATGTAGATTTATAAATTAATCTGTATGATTAACTAATAACCTGTAAAAAATTAGACAAAAAATCTTTTCTTTTAAATTTATAAAATAAATACAATTTGTTTCAAGAATTTAACATTGATACTTTGAATATAGGTATATTTAAATTTTACCTGTTACTTACATTATACATAAATCAAAATTGCAATAATTCCTATATTTACATTTGGATTTTCAAGGAAATCGGCTTTTAAATATGAATGAGAATAAAATAGCTCCTACATACAATACATTCAAGTTACTATACATAAGTGATATCTATATTTTTACCACACGTGTGTTACAAAAGGAAGATTTACTCTAACTAATTCGAATTAACGGCCTGTGTTCGTATATTGATTGGAAAATTTTTCTTTAGTCATGGACTCAAAGGACTTGTTTTGATGGTAGGTACAACAATTTTGTTGTTGTTAATACGCGTTTTGAGTGCTGTAACCTTTATGTAAATACAAATGTTTTATATTTTCCTTAGACACAAACGAGTGTTTAAAGAATTAACACATGAATGAAACAAGTTACATTATTTTAACTATATTTTTAATCAGAGCCAGTTATTGGTGGCGGAAGTTATTACAATACTAATTGCAAATATGTCATGTAAAATGTGTGTCATCATTATTGTAGTTACATTCAGACAATTTTTATTATAACTATAAAAGCGTGGGTAATAATGGAAGTTTATCCATAGAATGTTGATGTAATTCTATGTCAACAGCATATTGTCTTCATTGTTCAGTGTAAATTTGTTCTATAAAAAGATACGTACTTTGGACTCGTCGAGGTCAAGTTCATATCTTTTAAGATTTAATCATAGATAATATCGTGTGTCGTGAATCTGCAGTAAAATGTATTGAATATTGAACTATTGGAGTCTCGTGCGAATCAGAAGGAAGGTTGATTGTTTTCTAATAGCTGCTTCCAACAGTCGATAGTTAGATGATTTTGAAGTACATATATTAAATTGGTGACGGAAATTAGTTAAAATAAAAAAAAATAAACAATACCTAAATAATATTAATTGCGGATGTGCAGTAAGCTATGTATAAATTAAAAATTTTATTGTAATTGCGATGTAATTATATTCATTGAGTAATTTAAATGTCGTGAATATTAAATTTTGGAATCATCATTCTTTAACTTAAATGAGTAGTTACTACTTGTATGCATACCTACATCCTTTTATAAAAAAAAACAAAAGTTTTGAGCATAAAACACTTCTTTATGATCAAAACTACTTGAGCCGTCTAGATAGTCGCATAAATCGGTTCCGTAAAGAATAAAGTTATGCTACTCAATGCAAATAGGAAAAGGAAAGTTTGTTTCTTTAATTTAAAAATAGATTTTAATTTGCAAATTGCTAGTATATTAATAAGACAGATTTCTACCAGTGCTTTATTTGTTTTAGCATTCTTCTACCGCTGTTTAAAGGTTAAATGATAATTATTCTTCCAGATCCAAAATGGGGTTCACAATGACCGAGGGAGGTTTCGGCGTGGGTGACTATGTGGCTTTTGGCGTGCTATGTGCTTTCTCCTGTGCTGGTGGTATATGGTACAGTGCTGTTGGCTCACGGTCCAAAGCAATTGTAGATCTGAAAGACTATTTGCTGGGAGGCAAATCTATGTCCACGTTCCCAGTGGCCATGTCGCTGATAGCCAGGTAATTGTCGAACTAAGATTTTCTATACTGTTGTAAACTTTTTTGTTGTAAATTTAGCTGAAGTTAATTTCTATGGGCTTTCAATTTAGATTATAAGTAAATACTATTGTGAACTAATTTTAAGTTAACTGTAAAACGTAAAATAATTACTTTGCAGTTTGCACATAGATACAAATGTTTTGTAATGATAATGACAACTCTCTAAGAGCGGGGGCACACGATGCGTTGCGGCGGCGGTGCGGCGCCGGAGCGGTGTCGCTGCGTCGTCTTACATAGAAATATCTGTGGCATGTCACACGATGCGCTCCGGCGCCGCACCGGACTTGTAACCACCAAGACGAGGCGGGGAGGGGTGAATGCGGTGCGACGTCGGAGCGGCACCGCTCAGTTGTTTTGCGTCACAAGGAAGGACACGCTGTGCAACGCTGCTACGACGCCGCTGCGACATAAAAACGTTACGGCGCCGCACCGCTCGTGTGCCCACTGACACGGTGAAATCTTTGCGGTGCGGCGCCGCAACGCATCGTGTGCCCGCGCCCTAAGACATTGTAATGTAAATCATTATGAAATGACGCAAGAAATGCATCATAATGACGCTATATTCAAAATATCATTAGAAAATCGTTTAATCAATAATTTATTATGAATAACGAACTCATTTAAATGTTCTTAATTCTAAAAAAAAACGAAATGGACGTAATAATAATATTGTTAAGACTAATCTGAAAAATTGTACGCCACATTATTTTAAAAATAGCATCGTGGTATAAATTCAAACTTAATTGTTTCTTATACTCTTGCAACATGCGAAAATCTGTGACCATTGTAAGATACTCAGTGTAGATAAAAAAAAGATGAGATAAAAGTTTTGGGGAGTCCCCCGAAAAAGGCACATTTTACATGGAGTCTGTTAACAAATGTACAGTTAAACTCCTTGTTGCAGTTACGTATCAGGAGTCACTATCCTGGGTACTCCAGCAGAGATATACAACTATGGTACCCAGTATTGGCTGGTGATTGTTGGTGTGTGTCTCAGCTGCTTTGTTGTTGCTACCGTGTATCTGCCAGTATTCTGCACTTTGAGGTTATCGTCTTCTTATGAGGTAAAGTATTCTAAGAGGTTCTTCTAAGTTCATGATCAGTGTTCTGGCTGTATAAATAAATTTCACTATACTTAATTTAAGTGTTCCTTTATTTCGATTTCGCCTTAGAAAAGAGCAATTCATGTTTTTTTTTAATTGTGAATATAAGCTTATTTGAGTTATTTCATGATTAGCCTCACATCATAATATACCTACAGCTACGTCAAAAATAATTGCTTATGTACTTACGCAGGCTGTATTTAATATTTCTAATTATGTACATCACGTCATTTGTTGATTTTACATCATGTACCTACACCTATTTTTAGTTACTTTTTTTTACTTTTTTAGTACCTTTATGAAGTAGGTACTTATTAAATAAAGATACGAGATCAGTTTAACTTAGCACTCAGTGTTTAACTTTACATTGATTCATAAAACTATGTTGACATTAAATGTTATTGTAGAGCCGTTACCAAGTTACAATTTATTATATCTCTGGACTGTATTCTTTATTATGTAACATGTGTTATCTATATGCAATTTCTTCCGTGTTTAATACACGAGGATAGTTTGTTTAAAAATATTAGATGGATTATGTCATTTGCTATCTTATCTGCACATCAATTGCAACGTTTGGGGGTTATCATAACAAAATCACTTACCATTATGTTATCCTCGTCATCCATCATGATCTTATTTCGAACTTGATCAACAATTATGTCATCGATAGATGTCTTTTTTTAAGTGCGTTGATAATAGTTGAGGAAAATGTAGGATTTTGTATTGTCAATAATCCGAATGATTATTTTGGTCATGTTACTACTTAGTAGTTACTACAGATAATATATAAGTTGTGATGATAATTCTCTGTAGAGAAGTTTGTTTATAGTTTTATTTTTCAACTAATATTATAAACATTATTTTCCTGGAAAACAATATAAATTATTTACACCCAGGAATAAACATAGGTACTTTGTATTAATGTAATTTGAACAAAACTTGTACCTATATTCTATAACATTTTCGATGTCAGAGGTGTCAATACTCAATATTTTGGTACTGTCTTGACGATTATGACTTCGTCCTTACTCTCATGAATTGTGTGCGCAGTATTGATAGCAAATAGATGGATTGGGCAGTGATCCAATCCAGTCACATATCTTGTTCATTGCGCATGCGGTGATGACGGTCAGGGGTCAATGTTCTAATAGCTCATATAGAGAAAATGTCTTAATATCTAACGAAACAAAGGTCTAGTTTTGTGTAGGTGGAATGGCAAAGTTATTGATGTTTCAGGAAATGTTTACCTTTATGTATAGCAGTAGATTTATAAATTAAATAGTTTTTAATAAATAGCAAAGGCCATTCTAAACGTTTCTACTTCCTTAATCTACTTTTAATTATAAAAAATTGCATCTGTGCTTATTGAATACTTCATTTACAAGCACTTTTGCATTAGTTATGTTTGCAAGATGTTACGTTGTATTTTATAAGCTTATAACTATTTCAAGTAAATAGCATGTACCTATCACTTTGTACATGATATTCTTTAAGTTTTACCTTCAATTTATTGATATATTTATTTTCCTTATTTCATGTGCATGCAATTATATTTACTCACGCATTTGTTTTATTTCAGTATCTACAGTTGCGTTTTAATCGACATGTGCGAGCCGTTGCATCTATTTTGTTTCTTTTGGACGAAGTACGTATTATTTTTTGTTTTATTTATTTTTGTATGCACGTCTCATAAATATTTTGTTGGGAAAAACCTCGCTCTAGAATTAATATTTGACGTGTAATAATTTTCAAACTTATATGCACAGCAAAAAACCTAATATTTGATACTAAAATATAGTTAACGGAAACATTAACAATAATGGATAAGTAATAACTTCTTATTTTATTGTATTGTGAATTTTTATAGCTAAGAACAAGTTTAGTTTGCAGCCTCTACAACTATATTTTAACGTCCACATCTACGAATTATATAAACTCAAAATTACATAACCCGACAATATCATGTTAGTAGGTTAGCACCATTAAAACATATGTAATTTGCATGTAAATGTATCCGTGCCAGGTTATTTGAGGTAATAAGACGTAATCAGCAATTCATTTTACAATAACGTGGGTCATTCGCTTCTTCAGTAGTGGACTTTGCTCATTGACGTCACACAAACAACTAATTGTTTGGTTATCGATCTATGGACTTAAAAGAATTAAACATAGTTAAAAGAAATAATGATTTTTTACGATTTTATGTAGGTATTTTTATAAAATGAAATGAAAGTTAATGTTAGAAAAATAAAATTAATGGAAAAATTGTTTGTGGTTTTAGGTATTAGCACGTAGTACCTCGGTAAGGTGTAGTATAGGTAGGTAGGTAGGTAGGTAGTTAGGCATAGGACGCAGGTGTCTAAAACTTCGTCACGATTTTTTTTTGTATAAAAATTATGTCAAGATTGTTATTTTAATGATTTACTATTATTAGAAAGGCTAATTAAGCCGTGCGTTGTATTTATTCAGGGATTTAGTGTCTCGTGATATTCATTGTTATCATTTAATATCTATTATTAGGAGCGACTGACGTAGTAATAAAAATAAAAAGTATAGAGAATAGAGTGTAAGCGTAAAAGAGCTGTAGGTATATTCTATAATTTATGAATCTATGCAAAGAAATGGATATATTTTATGGGATTTTCTTTTCGAAGCATCTTCAATAACTTGTTTATAATAAGAGGAAAATAAAGAAGTCTCCTTACAATAATTACAAAAATAGTTGTTAATCATAGCCCATGATCGATAAACATTGTTGAAGCATGAGATTAGCAATCGTCATTTACGAGCAATCTTTATACAAATAAAGAATTGGATATTGCAATTTTATGATTGCAATAAAACGAAAGATTGCAAAATTCGAGAATTTAATTTTTCTGCTTTATATAAGTTACTTCTCAGTTCTGGAGTATTAAGAAAGAGTATGCTAATAATGACGCTTTCTAGCGTGGTGGTTAAATCATTATAATTTCAAAGTACTGAATTTAATTTCTATGCGATTGCCTATACTAATATTATAAAGCTGAAGAGTTTCTTTGTTTGTTTGTTCGAACGCGCTAATCTCAGGAACTGGTCCGATTTGAAAAATTCTTTCGGTGTTAGATAGCCCATTCATCGAGGAAGGCTATATACATATATCATAACGCTAAGACCAACAGGAGCGGAGCCACGCCGGTGAAACCGCGGAGCGCACCTAGTTTTGAATAAAGCTATACCTAGGTACTCTTTGAACTTAAATAATATTTGTACCTATATCTTGCATTGGGTACCTAGTGGGTTTTTCCTAATATGTATGTACAACCCACTAGGTTTATATAAAATAACTTGTGCAGTATGAATATAGCAATTGCAACAAAACAATAGCAACATCTATGATCTATCAATTGAGTATTTGAAAGCAAAATCAGCACATCACGTTAGACGCAACGTGGGCGAGTACTGTAATGATCCAATTGACCGCATACTGTCCAATACGTCATAATTATTGTTTGTCTAGTGTTTTGTACTATGCGGAAGTTTTAAAGTAGGTACATATTATTAGAGGATGTTAGCTGCAAATGTTGATGGAATTATTTAGGGAGTAGTTGTGATTCATATTGCCTAATAGTTTCGTTGATTTTACATTTTTCTTTACCGGTACAAAAGTAAATTCAAATTAAATCGATGATTTTCCTCTCGTTTTATGTCTGACGATAATTTTTATTAATAAAGCAAATAGGCCTGTTATGGTTTTGTACGGCTCACAAGTATCGAGCTTACTAAACTTCCTATGAAGTTTCACATTTATAACAACCCTAGAGATATAATGTAACGTTGAGGTATAATGTGTAGGCAACTTTTTTAAATGTTGAAAAAACATATTTAAATTTTCTACACCTTGCGCAAATTAAACAACGTATGAAATATAATTTATAATGTAGAGCAAATAATTATAGGCTCTTTAAAACCTATGATTTATAATTCGGAACTTCCTTTCCATGTGACTAGAGCCACTCAGCCACACATTATTGTGTATGCTTATATCAACTTTGCCTTGTTATAATCAGATAGATTACCATCAGTCATGATTACTTGACTTCAAGAAATAATTTACGATGCAAGATCGTTATACAGTGTCCTTAACAATGTCAAAGTAACTAAAGGTCATTACATATTTTGTATCCGATTAACATTGTTAATCCTCCTAATATAAGCATACACAATTATATGTGTATTTTTTTTACTTTGAAATCAATTAATTAGTATATCAATAAAAGAAATTATTTACTTTTGTAATGAGTATTTACTTAAGTGCATTTTTTTCACAGCATGTTATGACGTAATAAATGCAGTTTATTTTTTGAAAAGAGTTATTTAAAAACAAATTTTAGTGATCTATTCAAAAGGATATTCTAAGAAATTAGATTATCCAGATGTCCTTGTCTTATCTACAACTAAGATAAAAATATTCTTAGAAAATTATTCTTCTTATATTTACCGCTGAAGAGTATTTAGTAAGGTCGTTAGGTTAATCTATCAATGCAAAATATATTTATATATCATTTTGTCCATAGGTGCTGTTTCTGCCGATGGTGATATATGTTCCAGCTTTGGCATTTAACCAATGTAAGGTCATTGATTTTTTATCCATATGTATAAATATAATCATACTCAAGCAGTTTTTGTTTTTTTTGATAAAGCATAATATTATATTTTTAAATTAGTGAGCTTTTTAGTACTAGGTATTTGTAGTACCTAACTTCAAATGTCACGAACATTCGGGTTGTCCCTAACAATTATATTGTTGCACTAATTTAAATAATCTTCTTGCTCTATCTAGACATATATTTTTGGTTTTTGGTTGATATATTGTTTTTTTAATACCCACATTTAGGAATGTTTCTATTAATTTAATATGGCAATTAATTTTCAGTGACAGGGTTCAATGTTTTCGCCGTGGGCGGAGCGATGGTATTAATATGCGGCCTTTATACTGCATTAGTAAGTATATATTTATATAAAATATCTATGCAAATTATTACGAATGTATGACAAAAAGTATGGCAAATTTCCATCTTCTTATTAAAACTTATGAAATGAATCTTTACAAGTATAGAAACTTACTGAATTCGCTCATCGCTGACATCAATGATTTTTCGATAAGATGCAAAAAATATATATTTATTTTTGTTGGGTGATATTTTAACTTATGCCACATTATGCTCAGATTGAAAAATCACATTATCTTTGTAATGGTATTGTTAATACTTCATTTGTTTTATGAAGTCGTAAGGAATAATTTCCTTTGTCTTTTTGGCCTGAACGTGTTTAGTTTCATCAATATGATGTTAGTTATTTTTAACCTGCGTATTAATAATATGTGTATACCACATCAGACTTCAATTTTCATTGGGTCAAGGTATTCGAGAATAAAAACAAGGTTGTACTCATGGTGAGCAAAAAATTTGGGCCATATGTACCGCACCACGGTAATGACATTGGAGTTATCGATATAGTTATGCGTTTTTATTTATATCTCCCTAAAAGGCCAGCAACATATTTGTAATTTTTGATATTGTGAGAAAAGAATGTATAGGTACCTATCGTTAAGTTTTATTCGTCTCTCATATAATATACTTTGGTGAGACAGATTTCATGTATTCCAAAATCCTAAATTGCTCTTCTTTATTTTCATGTACCTAACACGGAACACCGCCTTAGTTTATATAGATTCTGTAAAATTTCTCGTTTTTAAAAGTTAAAATGCAGTTTTTAACCGTGCTGACCGAGACTATTTCAAGTTAATTGGTCCCTTCTAAAAATAATGCCTCTTCCAAGTTCTATATAAAGATGTATCTCGTATGGAAAAGCTTCTGGAAGTAGGACATCTTTAAAAAGTCCGATCGTTAAAGTTTAAATAGACGTGGAACAGGAACATGTTATTGTTATATTATTAAATGTTAACTGACCCGGAAAACGCTGTCTTGAATTACTCTTACCTCAGAGTGAAGAAAATTTCACGAGTATCGGTCAAGCCATTTTGGAGAACTATAACTTTAAACACCGCGACACGAGAATGTTATATACATATATGTATTAGATAGGGATATCCTATAGATAAATCTAAGTTCCTATAGATCTTAGAACATAAGATTTACATATATTATTGGTGTAGGGAGGTCTCCGCGCGGTGGTATGGACGGACTCCGTACAAACCGGGATAATGTTCATCGGCATAGTGCTGATGGGGACAGCCGGTACGCTGGCGGTGGGGGGGATAGCCACTGTCATTGATACCGCTGATGTTTCGGGGAGACTGCATTTGTCCAAGTGAGTAAGGTTTTTCTAGAAATTGTCTGTGGATTCTAGACTAGAAAGGCCACGAGGCTTTTCTAGTCTAGAATCCACAGTATTCCGATATTTCCAACCTTTTGTCCCGGTGTTTCTAACCAGTTCTTGTATTTTGGGGCAGTGTCAGAAATGTTTCAAAGTGAAAATAAATGTTATGAAAATAAGAACAGAAAAGATTAATAAGATTCTACGTGATGAGGCTCAGTAAAAGCGAAAAACTGGAATTATTTAAAAATCTGTCCAAGTTGTCACTTTTCTGGTCTAAGTGAAAATCGATATAGAAATTTAAATCTTCAAATCTAACTGCATTTTTATACAACTGATTGTAGATTGCAATGCAGGACACATACAATTTGAATAATTATTGTTTTATACTTTAATATTTTGCGTTTAGCTGGAGTTTCTCCCCCTACGAGCGTCAAACGGGATGGGGCGCGATTGTTGGCGGTTTCTTGTATTGGACCTGCTTCAATTCCGTCAACCAAACTATGGTGCAACGGTATATCTCTCTGCCCACTAAGAGGAAGGCGATTGCGTAAGTTTTTGACTTTTGCGTGTACCTATATACTTTTCAGGATAACCATATGCAATATACACGAAGGTCACAGTATAGTTCCTAGGTACACTATTCCTCCACTGTATTGAAATGTTAATGCACTATAAAACTTCTTACCACTTATAGGCTTTATGAATTTGTTTTGTTTTACTCCATTGGTAAGACATTTATCTTTTTTGATCAAACAACCTCTTGATTGTAAGTAATGCTGTTGGAATATTCCAATATAGCAACTATTAACTATATTAATCTTTAACCATTATTGTTGATGATGTGCGAACATCATGAGTCGAAATTTCAATTTGATATTGCTAAGCAATACACAAGGAAAAAATGGGTTTTAATCATTGATTTACAAACACAGTAGATATGGCATGTCTTGGGCATGTCCATGTATACTGAGGGTCATTTCTCTAACGTATTTGATAGGATTTCCTTTACGTATCACGATTTAAATCATACGTCGATGTACAATGTATGTATATTTCACCGCGACACGTGTAGTGGCACGCGGGTGAGAGTTGTAAGAATGAGGTCGAATTTCGCCCACTGACCAATCCTATTATGATTAAGTACTTCGTAAAACCTTATAGGCCAGTGGAAATTAACATTAAATTCGCAAAGCACGATGTAGATTTGAATTTTTGGTATGTTGTTTGGATCAGTTAGGGTGATGTAAATCCCAATTTGCAACTTCGAAAAAGTTGTGCTCGCTGCGCACCACATGATAAACTGCGAAAATTTTGGACTTTTTTCACTTTTTGCTCTAAAAGTCATAAACTATGCGTTTCCGACAAGTATCATTTAGTACACAAATTAAGGTTATTAAATTTGCAACAATTTAAGCCTAATTACAGCTCTCTAAACCGTATAACGACTAAACTGTGGCCATTCGAAGATGGTTCATTTTTCTCGAAATATTGAAATTTTTAGTTTTGCTCCCGTTTGAAGCAAAATATTGGCAAAAACCACTCGTTCTATGAGAAGTTCGTAGAATAAAGTTGTAGTGCATTTAATTTTCTTTCATTAGAGCATAGAACAAAGTCTGTGAGACAAATAGTTCACACACAATATCTGAAAAACAAAAAGAAGGTAGAAATAGATTTTTAAAGAATTGAAATTGAGAGCATATAATCATAAAAAGGATAATACTTTTTCATTTGCAGGATAGGTAATTAACAAAATTACAAAATTTGGGAAAGTAGGAAAGAAGATTATACGCAAATAATAAACTGCGAAAATTTTGGACTTTTTTCACTTTTTGCTCTAAAAGTCATAAACTATGCGTTTCCGACAAGTATCATTCAGTACATAAATTAAGGTTATTAAATTTGCAACAATTTAAGCCTAATTACAGCTCTCTAAACCGTATAACGACTAAACTGTGGCCATTCGAAGATGGTTCATTTTTCCCGAAATATTGAAATTTTTAGTTTTGCTCCCGTTTGAAACAAAATATTGGCAAAAACCGCTCGTTCTATGAGAAGGTCGTATAATAAAGTTGTAGTGCATTTAATTTTCTTTCATTAGAGCATAGAACAAAGTCTGTGAGACAAATAGTTCACTCACAATATCTGAAAATCAAAAAGAAGGTAGAAATAATTTGGAAAATCCAAAAGTGCACACCTCATAATTTTTTTTAATAAATATTTAAAAATTATTATTTTTGTTTATTTAATAACAATTAAACCACATCGAATCAGACCCTGAAAAATGAAAGGGTTCTATTCCTGAGCATACTCAAGCGTAAGAGAAAAAAAAAGACTCGATTAGTAAAGTATTTCGGTCGCTATCGTGTTAACAAGAAAAAGGATCCGCACATACAGACACACGGACGTCCAAGACAGAACTTTTTTAAACTGTTTTTTAACTAGTTTAAATAACAAAAATGACATCAAAAATATCATGAACGTTAAAAATAGTGTTTTTTCTTAATATGTGTGTGTATGTATTATCTTACAAGTGCAATGTATGATACATAAAGACATTTTAAGTTTGAAAAATCAGATGTTTTGCGCGAAGTGACAGTAGTACCCACCTCAACGCTTCGCTTATGAGGCGTGCAATAGATTTTTAAAGAATTGAAACTGAGGGCATATAAAATCATAAAAAGGATAATACTTTTTCATTTGCAGGATAGGTAATTAACAAAATTACAAAGCTAATTAAATTTGCAACAATTTAAGCCTAACCGCAGCTCTCTAAACCTTATAACAACTAAGCTGTGGCCTTTCAAAGATAGTCAGTTTTTCCCGAAAATTTCAAATTTTTAGTTTTGCTCCCGTTTGAACCAAAATATTGGCAAAAACCGCTCGTTCTATGAGAAGGTCGTATAATAAAGTTGTAGTGCATTTAATTTTCTTTCATTAGAGCATAGAACAAAGTCTGTGAGACAAATAGTTCACTCACAATATCTGAAAAACAAAAAGAAGGTAGAAATAGATTTTTAAAGAATTGAAACTGAGGGCATATAAAATCATAAAAAGGATAATACTTTTTCATTTGCAGGATAGGTAAAAACTAAAAAACAAAATTACAAAATTTGGGAAAGTAGGAAAAAGATTATACGCAAATTAAATGTTTAACTAAGAAGCTGCACTCGCCAAAGTGATTCTGGGGGTGTGTTTTGACAGTTCTGATGTCAGGTTTGTATTCGCCTTTGATTTGATCAATGAGTTCATTCAAGGAAAACTGGCATTCTTCCCTGTTATTAGAAAGATAGGAATATATGCACTCCGGGACATTTTTGGGTTCTGAGGATTTAAAAAAGACTCTAAGACTTTGTTCTATGCTCTAATGAAAGAAAATTAAATGCACTACAACTTTATTATACGACCTTCTCATAGAACGAGCGGTTTTTGCCAATATTTTGCTTCAAACGGGAGCAAAACTAAAAATTTCAATATTTCGGGAAAAATGAACCATCTTCGAATGGCCACAGTTTAGTCGTTATACGGTTTAGAGAGCTGTAATTAGGCTTAAATTGTTGCAAATTTAATAACCTTAATTTATGTACTGAATGATACTTGTCGGAAACGCATAGTTTATGACTTTTAGAGCAAAAAGTGAAAAAAGTCCAAAATTTTCGCAGTTTATCACGTGGTGCGCAGCGAGCACAACTTTTTCGAAGTTGCAAATTGGGATTTACATCACCCTAACTGATCCAAACAACATACCAAAAATTCAGAACTACATCGTGCTTTGCGAATTTAGGGTTTTTTAGTGTCGATTTCTACTGGCAGCAGTTTGGGCAATAAGGCGTGCCAAAGAATACATTCACTTGAAAAACATAACCCTCCATATTTCGTAGTCGGGTAAAATTAACTGTCTTTAATATGATTCACACATGATTTTTCGAATTCCAGCGCGTTAGGAATATTCTGCATAGGCGCAATGTTCGCAATCAGCCTCTGTGTATGGTGTGGGTTGGCTGCTTGGACGGCCTGGGTGCAAGGGGGTTGTGACCCCCGGGGGGCGCCATTGGTGGATGATAGACTTCTACCAGCTTTTGTTACTTATGTGTCGAAGACGCAGAAGCTGCCGGGGTTGGCAGGGGTCTTTCTAGCTGGCGTCTTTGGAGCTGGGTTGAGGTGAGTGTTAATTTAAAAGTTATAGTTTTTAAAGATACTTTTTTTGTGCTTTGAGGTTTAAGAGATTGAAGTTCGATCTCAATTTTATATTAAAATCATCCCATTTAAATAAAATGTCCCCAAGTAGTGATCCAATTTAAGGCTTTGTCTGCTAGAATGCATACTAAGCGCGCATCACAGCGTTGGTGCTCTATTTGACGGTGCATCAGGCGCGTCGGCGCGGCGGCCTCAGGTTAGCGCTCTGACGCGCGCTACTTATGCGTTCTTTTGACAAAGTTTCCAAAATACTTTTTACAATAGGTACTTAACATTTACTTTTTCATTTATTAAGCTATTGCATAGCTTCTATCGCGGGCCTTGAGCGCGGGGACCGAATCCAGAAATTCTGTAACGAAAAACCTCACGCTCCCCACTCCGACGGGCACGGAGGTGTGGCTTGAAGGCATAGCATGCAATAGCTTTACCGCGGCAGTCCCCGAGTGCCACACGTCTTTTTTGACGTGACAACGTCTTATAATTCGATAGAGCCGGCTGCACGCACGAAAAAACATGACTCATGCGGCGTTACCTCGCTCGGAGGCGTTCCATGTAAGGCTTGAAGTGGAAGCGAGAGCGCGGAACGAGCGACAAAGAAGCACAATCAGACGTTGTCACGTTCAACTATCGTCAGTAACCGACTTTACAGACGACCAATTTTTTTGTCCCAGTTCGCTATCAGCGGTGCTAAACGCGTGTGCGCTAGTGGTAGTGGAGGATCTGCTGCACGGGTGGCTGAAGGTGCGGTTCCGGCCGCTGGTGGAGGGCGTGCTGGCGCGCGCCGTGACCGCCGTGCTGGCGCTCGTGGCGGTGCTCATGCTGGTCGTCATCCAGCAGCTGGGCGGCGTGCTGGGTGAGTGGGGGGGGGGGGGGATTTTATAAATAAGTCGTTGATAAATAAAAGTGTTTTCTAATATCAATAGTTTTTCATGTGAAAATTTTCTATAGCAGTGAGCCACAATTTTTAGGGGAAAAAATTGATGAAATGTCAATGACGTGCTTTCACACTCGATCATCGCAATCGCTTCAACAAATTAAATAGTTTAAAAGTTCAAATACAGTCTTAACTTCTGACGGCAGTCCACATCCTATCCTCCTATCCGGTCTTTTTTCCTACTCGAAACTCAAGACATGATCTATTTGCATTATTAATTGTTAATATTTCTACCAGGTGTGGCAACAGCCCTATCAGCCATAGCAGCAAGTGCGACGTGCGGTATATTCACACTGGGCATGTGCTGCTGGTGGGTCGGGCCGAAGGGTGCACTTGCGGGTGGGATCGCTGGGGCATTACTTGCTGGTATGTATAGTAAAGCCATTTTAATAGGCAACATTTGACAGTTCAACAAAATTCAACAACGTAACCTAGTAACGACAACATAGAATAACATGATATTTCTTTCTGTTAGTTCTGCACATTTACTTAACTTTTTTCAATAACGATTACATATTTATAATAATAATGACCGATACAAGTAATTTTAAGATTTCATTTTACTGATGAACCATTCTAAACATAATAAACAATTTCTGAATTGAAGAACTGACGTCGCTACAATTTTGTGTCAATAAACCTTTTTTCTTTTTAAATACCAGAGATGTTACTTCTAAAAATCGAGATCTGACATCTAGAATCGAATGCATTGATTACTTGTGAACAAAAATCATCATAAATTAATAAATTCGATTTACAAATGTTTCAAATCCGTATCGATTAATTCACTTTTAATCGATGTTTTTAAGCAGGTTACCTCTCTTTGAAGATAAAATTGATAGACGTCAAATGTTGCCTATTAAATTGGCTCGACTATAGTATATTGTAATGTAGTACCGGTCAAATGTGGCTACTTGACCACATTTTTTTACTTTTTCTTACCTAACTTATTTATGTTTAACTTTTATTAACATTTTATGATTTGTTCATGTCATGAATGATTTCATCATTCACTTTTACTAGGTATTTCTTTAAAATATATTGAATCCGACATTATTTACAAATAAACATAATACAGGTCAAGTTGACACTGATGTGGTATCTTGACCTTGCACATCAGTTTTCATAGGTAGATGCTTAACATTCTTGTTTTAGGCTAAGTTGCTATTACTTTTTAAGTCTTCGACTTTTTAAATATTGCAGCCCGAAGCTTTACAATAAACTGTTAGGCTCTGGCTACCTGGTCAAGTTGCCACGGGATTTGTAATGATTTCATACAAAGCGTTACATGTCGGATAGGGTTGTCACAAACAAGACACAAATTTTATTGAACTATTTATTTATTAAACTAAATTTAATACATATGTATATGTATATTACTTAATACTTATAGGTATTTATTAATAGGTAAGGAAACATTTATTTTTCATTAGAAATATGCTAAATCGTTGTCATCAAAGAGAGTATAAGTATCTGGATTGTCCGAAATTTGCAGCAAATTTATTGATTTTACTATGCAAAACTCGAAACAGTTAAAAAAAGGAAAAAATGCAATCACGTTATTTTTTGTGTCAACCCTAGGCGACGGTCAAGTTGCCACGCAGCGGTCAATGGCAACTTGACCTAACCTGAGGCATCAATGCCCAAGCAAATATTTCGACAGATGAGCCTAAAATTGGATAGTTCCCACTGTAAAATCAATCTCTAGGGTTTATTACACAACATATCAAAACTGTACTCACCTGAGATGTGCAGTTTAAGCTCTACAAACATAATAATACTGACACCGGCAAAAGATCCTTAGTCACAGTCACACTTCGATACGTTATATTGCGAGAACCAACAGCGTTACCGCTTTAAAATTAAAATATGTTGCCAATTTATATTTTAAAAACCTACCAACATCGATACGTTAGGTCAATTTGCTTTCAATTCTACAAAATTTGATATTTTGTTGTTAAACGGAAGGTGTGGTCAAGTTGCCAAGTAAAGGTCAAGTAGCCACATTTGACGGTACATTTATTTATTAAAGTGAAACTTTTATTTCATCGTCTCAAACTTTTTGGTCTGTGTAGCGCATGTCGCGTGTATCGCGGCTGCCGAGTAGGTATACCTACTCGGCAGCCGACCGTCACGCGACATGCGCTACACAAAGCAGTGTTCGGAATCGTTCCAACAGTTTCACTTTTACCGTGGTTTCATAAAACCACACATTTTTTTTATTTATTTAACACTTTATTAGTTGTACAAACAGGAAAACCTTAGAATTACTTACAGCTAAAAAAACAGAGTACAACTAACTTGGCGGCCTTATCAATACGTAGTGATCTCGTACATTATAGAGCATTTGGTACAATGCAAACTATTGAGAACACATTGTATAGTATACACTGTACGGAACACACTGTACGGAACACACTGTACGGAACACACTGTACGGAACACACTGTATAGTACACACTGGACGGAACACACTGGACGGAACACTCTCTATGGAACACACTGTATAGAACAGATTGCATAGAACATATGGTATAGAACACATTTCATAGAATACACTGTATAGAATACACCGCAAAAAACACATTGTACTTATACAGAACATCGCGCATCAACATACTAAAGAATAAAGAAAATTCCCTCAAACAAATTTAGATGTGGTTTTGAATGCCACCGCGATATTGATATTTTTCTATTCCTTAAAAAAACATTTTTAGAACATTTCAATGCTATAGAACTAAATATCAAATAAATGTATCCAAAGGAATATAGCACCTATCCCCATACACTTACAATCCATATTTGCATACAGGTGTAACATCTCTGGGCACGCAAGCAGCAGCAGCAGCAGGATTACGCGCTCCACCGCTACAATTTGATGCGGCGTGCGCTAGAAACGCGTCGATTGTTATGGAAAATACTAATATTGTAAGATATTTTATTTTTCTATTATAAATACTTAACAATCTATAAATTACCGTTGCTTGCCCTTGCAGACTCTTCTTGTAAATCTTTCAAATTTAAAAATAAGTTTAAACAAACCAAGTTAACTAAGAATGATAGGCATGTTAGATTTGGTTACTCAATTAGTATGGATATTTTTATTATTTTGCGTCAGAGTCCGTAGATATTTATGATTGTCATATGTTTGCTTCTTATTCACTTTGCAAATAACGATTGGTAATATATAACCACATTGTAATTAGTTCAATAAGGAAGCAGAAACTATTGTTATTAAGGGCCGATTTTTCAATGCTTGGATAAAACTTATTCGTCGAATAATGTATAAAACTACCATTTTAAAAACGTATTCTAAGTGCCCGTATTTGACAGTTTACGTGACATTTTAATATAATCGTGTAATACTTTATTGGACGGATAAGTTTTATCCAAGCATTGAAAAATCGGCCCTAAAGTAATTTACTCACAAATACTCCAAATAAACAATTTATTATCTACAGGATCCAGAAACAATTTTCCCCCTATTCCGGATATCCTATCACTGGATAGCTCCTCTTGGCCTCCTCGCTACACTAACAGTAGGGGCTATAGTTGGCTGGTTTTTTGACAAAAGAGATGATACCAAAATGGACGCAGAATTATTTACCCCAGTTATATGGAGGTGGTTGCCACCAGAATGTATAGAAAAAGCGGGGGAAATTAGAAGAAAATTGGCTGTGAAGGAGATAGACTCCCCTGCTCCTTCTTCTCCGCTTATTTTGGGCAGGATTGCTAATAAGGTAAGGTGTAATTAAGCTATACACTAAAAATATGTAGAAGAAATCGACGGACAAACATACTTGCCTGATTTTATGGTAATATTTAAAAAACTCGAGATTTACACATTTTATGATTAGCAATTGGTAGTTAGCTTATGTAGTTAGTATCAACATGCCAACAACATTGTGAAGTATTCAACTAAATTTAACATTTTCAATTTGTAGGTTCTACGGCAAACGATAAATATATCTGCGTTCAGCGTTGTTATCAGAAAACAACGATATAATATTTATTACAGTGAATTTTGGGTCACTTTATGTTAACTTGACCGCCTCCTTGGTACAGTGGTTGACGCGTGAGCGTAGAACCGAGGGGTCCTGGGTTCGATTCCCGGTGGAGACGAAGAAAAAAAATGTGTCGGTCTGGCAGGACACAGAAGGCTGATCACCTACTTGTCCCTAAAGAAAATCGATCAGTGAAACAGATGTATGAATAATGCATCTGCCCCTTACCCCACTACGGGGACACGGGACTTCACTTATGTTAACTTACTAGTATACAGGGTGTAATCGTTAAGTGTGCACAAGCGATTATTCCGTAACTATTGCAGATATCAAAAAACTTTAAACTGATATCGAAAGTACTTAACCTAATGAGTAAAATGGCCATAATAAATTTTTAAAAATAAAACGAGAAATAACCAAAAATGTTACATTAAACGCTCCCATACAATTTATTTCCCATACATTTTGTATTCATAGTAGATTTTCGAAGTGACGTCCTTATTGTGCAATACAATGAGGAGGTCTATTTACAGTTTCTAAATGAACTTCCCTCCAAATTTGCGAAGTAATTAAAGCAGAAAACCAAAAAAACAAAAAAAAAGCTAAAATCTTTCATATTAAATGTATAGGTTGATCCAAAAGTAATGATAATTGGGTATTTCCTGTGCACATAAAAATATAAAATAAATGTTTTATGCTTGCTCATGTAATCACTAAGTTATCACAAAAAAATTATATCTACAGGCCACGTTTCCAAGTATTAACATTAATTTTAATGTGAACAGTGCGAGCCAGAATGTTTCCCGACGAAAAGAAGAAACAACGATTCGACATTTAGAGGGTGAATTTCTAAATTTTTAATGAGATCAGGATAATTTTTTGTCACGATTTGTGACCATGGGCGTTAACTGGGTTCACCATGTTTATGCTGAAACCAAGAAACAATCAATGGCCTGGATGCGAGCTTCCAAAGTGACGGTGAAGATTTTCAAAGTGAAAATTAGTGGGATAGATTAAAGCCGTAGTTTTTTGGGACGCTGAAGAAATGTGGAATATTTTAAGAAGGTAGCCACTACTACACAGGGCTCTTACTACACAGACCAAATTAAAAGATTGCGGGTAGGTTAGTAAGAAAAAGAGACATGGCAAACTTCGGTCTTGAATGTTGGTTCACCAAGACAACGCACCAGATCACAAAGCGTCAGTTGCGATGGCTGCCAATCAAAAATCGGCATTGAAAATGCTTGAACACCCACCCTGTTTGTAAGATCTAGCTCCTAGTTAATTCTATCTCTTACCTCGGCACAAGAAACACCGTCGATATAAGAAATTTTAAGACGACAGCGAAGTGATGCCCGATTTTGAGGGGTTTTTGTAGATGAAGTCAAAGTTTTTTTTTTCTAAGTTAAGGAAAAAAAATATCGAAGTATTATCTAGTTAGAAGACTATCTAGAGAAATACATAATTATTTTAACTGTAATGACCTTGTTTAATATTGATTATCATTACTTTTGGATCAACCCATGTACATGGGATATTCATATCTCATACTAAATGTATGGGAGGGCTTAAAGTTAATTTTTTAGATATTTCTCGTATTATTTTTAAAAATTTATTATGGCCATTTTACTCATTAGGTTAAGTACTTTCGATATCAGTTTAAAGTTTTTTGATATCTGTAATAGTTACGGAATAATCGCCTGTGCACACTTAACGATTACACCCTGTATATTATTATTATCATAGTGATTCGTTAGTGAAACTTTTAAATGTTTCGTTTTCTTTCCTTCCGAAGTACGGAACCCTAAAAATTAATTAATATTCAAACAGCTTCTAGCTGTTATAGAAAAAATGTATAGTAGAGATTAGACAAAACCATGTTTCGAAATGTTACATCCTTCGAATCTTTTCAAAGCAGATACTGATAATACATAAACTTGCTAATCTTTTTATTATTTATTTTTCAGATGGAAAGACCTCCAGAGACTAGATGAAGGTTATTATTATAATAAGTATTTAGTAATATGTAAGAGGTTGATTTGTGATTAAATTGTTGAGTTTGTTGTATGTAATTTGTTTAGAATGTATTATAATTTAATGTATGACATGTGTAAAAATGTGTGTAAACGCCTTCGTTCTTATGAAATTGATAACATTTACAAAATAAAAATATTATATTAAATTAATAATTAAGTATGTCAGATTTTTTCTATGATAACAAGTAGGCAATTATTCTTACTAAATCCATATTTATTTGTAAAATGACAAGAATAATTAATCCTAGATTTGAATATTTTCCGCTGACATAAGCTAAGTAACCGGAAAATGTTTGAAAGTTACTTATGTATTTAATTAAAATTGTAGTTAAGTATGTTTTTTTGTTGTAAATTCTTCGTAAGTGTGACTGTATGATTAAATTTAATAAATAATATAATTAAGTATGTTTAAGTTGTAAGGTATTTGTTCTTCAAGGACAAGCAGTAAAATAACTATTTATGTAAGTTTATTTTATAAGAAATTTAGAGTATTTGATGCTTTAGCGAGTCCACATAATTAATATAACATATTTTATATTTCCATATTGGTTCTTTAGTAGTCTCTAAAATAATTGATATTTAGAAATGCAGTTAAATATCAATTTAGTATTATGTATTTTAGAATATTAGTTATCAGTTCATTCCTTTTATAATTTAGTTATAGAAAACGGACCAATTAGATTTTTTCAAAATCAATTATAACACTATATTTATAAAAATAAGTAAAATTATCGAATGGTTTCTCGAATTAATCAATATAAATTACTTATAATATAATTAACTAAACCATCATGGCCTAAAATGTAAGTCAAATAAAAAAAACCCGTCTTGTAAAATATTATATTTCAACAATGTACTTACAGACAATAATAAATTGCATTATGCATAAGTTATAATAATAAACAACGCGTGCCTTAAAGTAACAGTATTTGATAGTACTTAAAATAATTAATTTTTAACATATGGGAGGATATTTATGAATAAAATTGTATATACTATATAATATTTTTGGTGCTCATAATTATATGCTAGGATATTCTCGAAGCATTTGCTTTAAAAAAATCTGAAAAGAGGTACTACCTACTCTTAGAATCCAAGAATCTTTTAAAATGAAATACTTAATAAAAAATACTTTTCTTGTCGTTAAAATAACTTTAAAATGTATCAAATATCACACAAACTGTTTAAATATGTAATGTTTCTTTATTTCAAAGGTTTCTGTTTTGTTTATTACTTACCTAGATTTATTATAAAGAATGAAAATGCATTTGTATTGTAAAACGTGCCAAATGTGTGATTTCAATATACTTTGTTTAATTATGATAATCATTGTTTGGTGCTAGTATAAATGTTAAATTTTTTGACTGTCACAAAAGTATAAAAATGTATTTTTCCAGCTACCTCCATAACTATTCAAGAAAATGAAGGTACCTGTGAATTTCATTGAAATTTGACCAACGAAGGACCATAAGTATTACAGTACTTTATACAAGTTGTAAAAATCTCGTTTTGTTAATAAATAAATATACGCACAAAACTGTGTAATTATTTCAATTTCTATTCGTTCGTCGTTCCAAGCGAAATATTCTTAAGGCGTGCGACAATTTGTTCCGTAAAACTGGAAGTTATCAAATTATGGGGAGTCACGTAAATACAGGTGGCTGGGAAGTTGGCTTGTTTTACATTTGAATTGAAAGTTGCATTAGGGTGTAGAACGCATTAAATGTGGGTAGTTGGAGATATGGTAAGTAGGAGGGTAGTTTAAAGAATAATAACTAATCGTGTTCTGTTAGGCATAATGGTTATGTTGATAATAAAAAAACTAGCATAGCTTTTCAATTTTTTAAATTTTGCTAGTCGGGGTTTAAATTGTATAATTCGCTAATATTTTTTACAATCTAGAAGTTTTGAAGATATTTATATGTTTCACATTTTGCGTTCATCGAACATTTTACATTTAACAAGAGATAGCTAAAATAAAGATGTTTTATTCCGCACTTCCATCTAAGAAGCTTTTATTTCTCAGTAGTAAAATAGGAAATTTTCAAATTCCCAGTTAAAAAGTCGTAAATCCGATAGCGGCGTCGAAAAGCCGTCGGTAGAGCCGCGTCGTAAACTCAATTGGCCTAAGAACAGTTTAATTGTGTTCTGGAAATAAAAGTAAGGCTCCTTCACAGCTTCCTTACCGCTTTTCAGATTTCAGTTGTTGTGTACGGCGTACACTGTGCAGTGTACACAGTACCTACACTATTTAAGAGGTTGTTTTGATTTCTCGAACTCTGACTCGAAAATGAAAAAAATACTAAGATTAAAGCTTTGGGAGCTTTTTGCTTACAATTATACTAGGTGGATTAGTATGGAAGTAGGTTAAAATAAATAGTATCAGAAGACGAGGATGATATTCACCAGATACTTACCTTATACAAACTGAAACACTATCAAATTCAAAACTGACACAATGACTAACAATTATCCCAACAAAAATTAGAATAGAGCCATTCCATCACATCTTTTTTATAAGATCACACGTGAGTAGGTACTAAGAAAAGTTTTTTACAAATACACGTCCAATAAAGTACATTTAAACTTCGTTAATTTTGAAAGTTGAAAGAAGTCGCGGGCACACAGCTAGTATAATATACACAGTTATATCCATGTTTATAGTAATCTTAAATGAACGCCTAACACCACCCGCAGCGACAGTTACGCAAATTATTTTATTGTTCTCATAAAAAGCACGCGGGCCATCTCGGTAGACGCCCAATTAATTAATGAGCCAACTCGCAAATTAATTACACCACCGAGACGGGAAAGGTGTTTTAACTAACGACATTTAAATATTTCTTACAGACATAAAACTTTTGGATCTTATTCCTGCTGTTCAATGGTACAAGACGGTACAAGTTAATTCTTTTGGTACTAAATTTGTTTGTGTGAATTATTGTAGGTAAAGGTTTTGTTTTAGATATATACAATTACTCAATTACTGTAATCGCGATCGTTCGATTTAATCTCGATGTGATTTCTTTAATATAAAAAAATGGCTTGATTCGTCAAAAAATCTTTGCACTGCGAACCTAATTATCTGTTATAATATTATATCTATCTATATTTTTGTCTATCATAATATTATAAACGTCATATTTTTTATATTACATATTACAATTAGTAACAGTTTATAAGTATCTAAAAAGTAAAAACCAAACAATAGTTCAGGCTTAGGTAGTCTCCCCAAAAGCAACACAAATTGAAGTCCACGAATCTACACAAATCGAAAAAGCAATCGACCGAACCAGCCAGTTCAACTAATCTCGTAATAAAGATAAAACAGCGGATTTTTTACAAGATTTGTCCAAGCTCAAGTGTTAATTTTTTCGCTCCTTATCGTTTCAAGCGGCCACCCTCGAAGGCCATTGGTCAGCACCCTCGCCCATTTACGCCCCTTATAAAAATTGTGACCGCCACGTGACTGAGACTAACTTCATTCTTATCTTTTTCTTAGGAGCTTATGTGGTTTTGTTCACATCGCGTAAAAGATAAGGACTACCCTGAGTGGGTATCACGCTAATGTGATAGGATTAAAAGTTCTAGATTGTTAGAAATACCTTTTATTATTGTATAAGCTGGAAATGATTGGAGGCTGATAAATTTTAGGAGCGAGCAAAATTCATGAGATTTTAATGTTTTTCAATTAGTGTCAAATATTAATGTAAAAATTTGCAAACAATTTAATTTAGTATAGATACCAGGATCAATAAGTATTATTATTAACTAGATATAGGATAGAGTATTAAACCCTTCGATCCCGAAGGTTGAATATTTTTGAAATTAATTAAATGCAAGATAGATAATTGCCCTTTTCTTACAGATAATTTTAAAATAAAGTTACTGGTTACGTTTGAACTGCCAATTAAAGATAATTAAAAAATTCTTATTAAACCCATAGCAAGATTGTAGCTTAATAGCTTTTCCAAAGTATCCACCAGACCTTCCACTCCATAAATCGGAGATTTCCATAACTGAATGCCAGTTAGATGTATGAGTGTGTATTCTATTATAAGCACATAAGCTGCGCTATTAACACGAGCACAAAGACCGAGCCTAATAGTCTGGCAATGTTAGTCGGTCGAGACAAGAACGGCGTTGTTTTAATTGAGTTTCCCTTTGCACTTTGCACCTTTGTGGCGAGTGTCACCCTCAAACGAATACGGGCTCTGTGAATGAACGAGTAAGATGTGGAGGAGTTTCGATTTAAAAAACAATTAATTTTTGGTTCCTGTGTTTGGTGTTAATTGTTTCTCATGATTTTTTTCGAGGTACAGTCGATTGCTGGTATATATCTGGAAGAGTTTGCCGTTTGCTTATAGATAATTTCAGCCATCTTATCAGATCTTACAAATCTTAAGAAATAAGATAACATAAAAATTCACTCTCTACTATACTGCGTAGCACCGTAGCACTTTTGTCCAAATTCTATTATAATAAAATAACGTCGTAACAAAATTTTCAAAACAACTGCCAACAGTTTAACCAAACTCGAAAGAATAAAACATTCCACATTTAAAATACACGTGCAAATGCAAACTTTATAAAAATATCGTAGTACCGCGTAGAAAAAACAACATTTCGTAGAGCTTTGTAATCGCCTGATATGCCTTGTCGCCTCATTTAATCGCCACATTACATGCAAAGTGCATCTCTTACATGTAAAACAGTCCCGTCGGGTATTTAAATTTTCGCCTTTCCTCGTAATTCGTTGAGTGCAGACAAAGGCTGAGGAAATCGCTCTAATGTTACCTGATGTATATGAATTGATACACCTATGTCTTGCTGAAATATGGTGAAGCGTCTTGTGGGAATAAACAAATTGTTCACGGTTTTCAGTGAAGTTTTGCTTGGGATTTATTTTGAGATAAATCTGAGAAATGTTTTAAAGACTACGATTGCTAGTAGGTGCTGTAGTTTAGTGATAATGTAATAATATTTCAGAATTTTGATTTTATTTTGTCAAAGAAATATATCTAATTCAGATTGTAATTATTAGACAATAGGATTTTTGCAAAATTAAAGAATTTTATACTAAAAAGTAAAAGCCTATTGAATATGCCGTTGGTCACATTTTTTGCACTTGGTAGTAGTATCTATTCGTTTGATAGTTAATTGAATAATGTTAAGTGTTTGATTCCCAAATATGAACACGAATATAACAATAAAGAAGGAATAAACGAATTTTCAACGTGTCGAAGTAAATCTCTAGCTCTCAATACGAATGGCAATAAAATCCATAGCAGGGGTGTATCCCATGATTGTTCACTCACATCTCTATAGACCTCCTGCTGTCGTGTTTATGACTGACTTTTTATATCTTTATTTGTATTCGGAATACAAAATACATAATGAAATAAATATAGAGTATAACTAATTATTTTTATCTTTTTCAATTCATATCTAGTGTAGGTAACTATGTGTTTTTGCCGTAAACTGATCAGATATTTTAAAATATCTCAAAATCACATGCAAAGTACTGGATCAAAATAAATTTAAACGTACAAAATTTAATTTTTTTTAAGCTGTTGCAATAAAACATATTCCGTTGATTCTAATAATATTTTGTATAACTAGTTACCATAATCACTACAAAAAAATCGATTCACAAAAATCAAGTCAGTAAAAGTAAATCGTCTACTATATCGAATGTGTCGTCGTTGAAATTTTTTGCAAGTCCGACAAAATGGCGTGATCAGTGATAAGCAGCGGTTTGTCGACACCAAATGGACGATTGAGATAGAGATCTGCCAATATGAGGGTCCTTTCGGATCGAGTGCTAAAAGAAACGTGGACTCGAAGTTTTCTGAATTGGTAACATAAACTTACCAAGTTTTACGAGTGCAAAACTGATGTTTATTGGCAAAAAAGTCAACTAAAATAAGTTTTAAAGATTACACTCCAGATAATGTAGACTGTAGATTTTATTGATACTAGTCAGCTATGTAGGTATCACGTTTTCACTATCGAAGTTTATTACCGTAGGTTTACATTACATAGAAAAACTAATGAATAATAATTATAATAACATCCTCTCCGCTGTGAACAATTTGAAATGAAATTTACTTTTATGTTTCGCTATACAACATTTATATCGATTTGTCTTCAAATAACAATGTCGACTATATAACTAGCTGAGCAATAAAAATAATGTATGTATTCGATTTTAATACATAACAATAATCTTATCAATTTCTCAATTAAAGTATATATTTGTTAACAGTGAAATCTTCACATTTACAGTCTCGCCTTATTTAGTCGATAAAGTGCAGGACAGTTTCTGGCGGGCAGACGCCTCGAGGGCATTAATTGAGGTCCGTCGCAGGCACTTAATTTTCAATAGTCCGTCCTCTGGCCGCGCGCAGCCAGGTGGACGCTTTGAACGGTCTGTTTGCCAAGTCCACGTATTTATTTTAGATTCTATTGTACTTCGCTCCAACGCTTTTGTCTAGAAACAGCCCTCGCGCACACTGCTTTGTTAATTTTATTAATACGTGAAACATTTATAAAACGCGACCGCAGGAGCGAATTAATGAGTTTTATTGTTGAACAGAGAGTAATGTTTCCGAAATGAAGCTCGCGGCTTATTCTAAATTCGTTGAGGGTGAGCGCGCAGATTTCAACGTCTTAATTTTATGTGCGTATTTTATAACTGTCTGATTAAATTTAATTATACGCATTTAATATGAATAGGTGCGCAGTTGTTTCTGAACACATTTTAATTATGAAACTTTTAAAAGCTCTACATTTTGATTTTCACATAATTTGATCCACACAGCATTTATTTGTTACCCTTTTAACTTTTATTCGTGCATGTATTACTGTACGATATGGCTACATGTTGTTTCCAGGAGTTCAAAGGAAAATCTCTATTTGAGATTGGGGTTTGATCCCGTAAGTCCACACAATAACTGGGCATTCCGGCGAAGTGGACCAACAAAAGAATTTAATATAATTTGTTAGGGCGGAGACGCGGGCGGTACGTCGGTAAGCTTATTACCGCTGCCGCTGGGTCGCGTCACCAAGAACATGTTTGTTTTGTACATGAACGTTAGCCGGCCGTCGCCGCGGCCCTGCGAGAGTCAATAGCGAGAGTTTGTGCACCCGTTTAAACATTAAAGAGCTCGCAATGTTTAGCGACGGCGCAAATTAAAATAGGCTTTATGCGAAATCTAATTTGTGAATTAGGGAACCGAGTGCTGCGTTTGAGAAGTACCTGCCGTGAAGGTAGATGTTTGTGTTAGTAATGGAATTAATTCCGCTCTTGGTTCTTAGAAGGGTTTGCTTCGATAATTTCAGAGCTCCTCAGAAAAGCCTTTTTAAACGTCAATGACAATTAATTTGTGTTGGTTTAAACAATTATTATAATTGAATTTGATTCGTATTTTGCTACAGGAGGTATTGTCCGTTAAATTAGGTTAAGACAACATTTAGAGATTTCAAAATAATAATTTATATTTAAATTTACCTATGATGGCAAAATTTGTATTTGAATGTAACTAAATATAAATTTGGTACGCTAAAAAGTTTAACACGTGTACCCAAAAACTATTCACAGCTTGTGTTCCGTATATGATTTCATTAACCCATCCGCGTCCCTCTGAAAATACGGGTCACTTTCAGAATTCGTCTTCAAAGTTATCCGCTTTAAGGATTCGTATAAAACGACCATTTCAAAGTTTACAACTAGCATTAAATGAAAGTGTATTAAAGATTCAGAGAGGTTCGTTAAGTTACACCTAACCGCTGAGCGCCGCGAGGCAAGGGTTCTGAATTAGTCAACATAACATGGAATAACTCGACGGAAATGTTGTTTTTAGGATTGTGTGTGTTTGTCCTTTGTACGTAATAGTTTTTTTATTTTGCTACCCTTTTAGTATTATGTTTTATCTTGGATATCTAATTCAATGATTGGTAAAAAAGCTAGATGTAAAAATCAATTTATTTTCCTTTGTCACGTAAAAGGCAAGAACTTTATCAAGTGTATGGGGATGATAAAAAAAACTAAAATTAAAATGAAACAAATAAATTTTGTAAAAAATATTTTATTACATAAGTTAAATACAGTCTTTTAGAAACAGTTTCAAAGTGTCAGTAAGTATCACACCTATCTGTAAGGCGAATTTAAAGCAAATAAACTGACAAACAGATATCTCCATCGAGATCGAATTTGACCCAATATATTGTATTGAGTTAAATTCGATTTAGCTTTGTTAGAAGCCTCATCCAATCTAAACATTGACGTAGCAGTGCCGTAGCTAGTTGACATGCGGTCATAACTTGATGAAATTTATCAGCGTATAGATTATAATAAGTTTATGTTTGGAGGACGTGGCACGAGCACAGCTAATCGGTTTATCTGACCGCAGACCGCGGTCGGTTCAAAGGACCATCGCAAAAAGCCTGCCTTTGACTACGTCTTCAAATATTTGCACCGAACGCCGCAACCGCGCATTATTTTCAAAATAAACATAATCCTTTGTAAAATAGCGAAAGGTAGACAGTTAAATTCCATAATGTCCAATATATTTACTAAAGAGCGTTACAGAATATTGTCTTGACAAAATTGTATCTATTTCTGGATAATGTATTAAAATTAAACTTAATATGTACCTAGTATAACAAAGTAAATTCAGATTCAGACAACAATCAATATACCTCAGACACCTTCAAGCCAAATGGTTTTCCCTCTAGCTAGACAAACATTACACCACCTCTGGTATTAATAAGTCGATCTGTATGATTAACTGCGGTGCGAATTTACCGCAGCAAAACACATTAAGCAATCATTGAGATTCTGTTAATCGAGACACGAATGTCGAATAAACCTAGATGTTTACAGTCGCGAGCTGTTTGCCAGCGGATTTAATATTGATAGCGGAGGCTGTGGTCCCGCGGCGAACGTACTTGAGTACCTGTGAACATGATATGCTCTTGCCTCTTGCAACTAGTGGCAGTTTGTCGACACTGTCGTCAATAGCATTAACGACTCAAGTGGTTTAACATTTCACGCGAGTTTGTCCTCATATCCAAGAACATATATCTTTCAACAATAGGCAAGCATTTCTTAGTGGAACTTAAATATTGATTTGAGGTTTGTATAACGCTCTTGTTCAGATGTTTTTTTTTTCCTTGTGTATTCAGGATATTAAGTTATTCACAATATTAGTACGCGAATGTGTACAACGCTTATCTAACAAGGTTTCTTATAAAATACTCAACATACAGGAAACTTATAATTCAAACCGGCCAAAGGATAAAATCCATCGTGCACCCTTCACTCAAACGGATGCCACGACATGCCAACTTTCATAAATATCAAAGCAGGCTTCCCGAAAACAATTTCTTGCGAATCCACCGTTCACACGTCGCTCCATTGCCGGTGGCTAACACAATTTTATTCGAGCATAAAAAAGGAGCTCATCATGCAAACGCCAAAGTTGCGGGACGTGGCTCGTGGTACCGCGAGGTAAAACAATTTATCTGCATCGACTGAATTACGGGCGGTGCGATGTGAATAAAATATGTCGCCGGCTGTCAGTCGAAGGAAGACGTAGCGCAGGGCTGTGACGCGACGTAGCGTTGAGGGACATTATATGGGATTAATTAGTTTTATTGAAAACAATCTGAAAATATATTAAAGTAGCAATTATCACGATTACATCTCGTCTTTATTCTTATATTTGAGGATATCTCAAACACTTTACCTAATTTTTAATTAACTAAATTATTTAAAGTGTAGCCATTTTACATTTATCTAGTTGGTAGAATTAACAAATTTTGTAAAATTTCGAATTAGTAAAACGATTTATATAATTTGAAGAAAGCTCAGTGAAAACCCTGAATAATTTGATAGACATGAGAGATCTCCAAGAATTACGTAAGGTAATACAATATATTCGCTTTATTTTTACCCAAAGTTATGTTTCGACAATGATGGCTTTCGGACGTGGACATGACATTTGACTTCCTTTTAGGGTCCTGATAATGCCTCTCGGGATTACATCAAAATTTGGGTAAGAGCAGTCATAAATATTTGCAAACATGCTTAAGTTATTACAAAAAGATCATATTTTAATTGTGTCAATTGCAATGTTGAGTTAAAAAAACATATATTACCAACACAAAAGAAAGCATTTTCTTATTATTATGTGCAAAACAGTCCAACCAATCAATGCGAATAAGACAATACAAATATAATCCAATTTCGAAGAAAATAGTCTGAACACAGTACGTAAACCTCAAATCAATTCAAATCCTCCATCCGATCAGAAAAATATTCAATAGCGAATGCATTTGTTACCCTCAATCATAAAAATTCCACGTTAAATGTATGACAAGTGTATTTCCCGGTCGATTAGTCGCCGCTTGAATGTCAATTGCTCTGTTTAGCATTCGGCGGGCGGCGCGGCTCTGTGGAAAAAGTCGCTTAGAATGGCACCTCGTTAACGTATTAACGTATTTCTGGCATTTTAGTGTTGTATGCTAAAAATATAGATATATGGAAAAATTTGTGTTTTATTTAATGGTTATTAATTGTTCAGTTAAGTAACGACACACATGTTATTAGGTTTTATAATAAGTCACATGCACTTATGCGTGCGGGCGTGCATACACATACCAATAGGAGATTTATCAAATGTTTTTTTTCTATTAAAAAATATATACATTATATGAATAAAAAAATGGCTTAAATTATATTTTAATAAGTACTATAGATATAATGTTCTGCTTTACAAATTCAAATGTTTTCTCAGTAAGTATAATAATTATTTTCCCGAAAGAAAATTAAATACTTTTTCTAAAAATAATGTCTCTTAAATAGAATGCGAAATGTGAAATAATATAATTTTGAAATAAACAGAATTAAGCTTTACCTTATTCCGTCGCAACATTATTAATAATTCCACCAAAATTTATTCAAAATGTAAAGAAATCTTTCAACCGTGGCTTCGCAACTCAATGGTTTTCAATATTCGGTTGGTAGAAGACAAACTAACGCCGCGACATCGTAAGCGTTTGAATATTGATAAAATAAATATTGGAGCACGTGACCGAACATTTTGCATTGTCTCCGGCTGTTTGCTTACGGTGACACAATGGAGTTATATTTTACAGATATTCAGTATCAAATTGGAAGATCCGCCCGACTTTGTTATATTGTAAGGCTTATTTAGACAACGTTAGTAGGCAGATAGAAATTTACGTACAAAATATGTAAAAATATATTATAATCCTTATTTATACAGAAAAACTAGGTAGTCGCTTAGCACTGTGTGGCTCTACATTGTTATCAAACTTTGTATTCTATTAGAAATAATTATTTTTAAATGACACTTAATGGGGAAAGAACTAAAGTCCTTAAAGACCTTGTTACATACACGTCTAGAAGATTTAAGATTGTTCAAATTGCCAAATGTCATAGTTTCTTACATTATTTATATTATTTCACTATTTACAACATCCAATCCCATCATATATTTTACCCACAAATGTAATGTACCCATACAAAAAGATGTTTAAAACTACAAAACTGACACAAACAGCGCTTCCTCCGTATTATTTCGTAAAATATTATATTCTTTATTTACTTCTTTGCATGCCTTGTTCGGGTTTTGTGTGGCATTGTCAGTGCACATTTATGTTAATGCAACTATTGTTGGAATATAAATCCAGATATTCTATGAATATCCTGCCACAACAATCTGCAGATTGATGTTTTAGTGTCCTTTGTTCCACATATAACAATCAATTTGGATGACGTAAATGTATACGACGACCATGACGACTTATCTTAGAATTTGAGCGATTTATGTAAACTCTACAGTCGTATGTCAAAAAATATTCTATGTTAAGTATGTAATTAAGTTGCTTAATATAGTGTCTTTAATTATTAACATATTTTCAAATAACTAAGCTATATGATAGGGTGGAGAATACTAGGACATGTGCTCTCACGTTCTCTAGACGAGATTCATGAGGCGACCAGTTGAATGATTGACGCTAGTTATCAATCCTAATCCCGATACCGTCAGCGTATGATGATGCTTTGATGATGAGCGTATGATATGATGTCTTCGACAGGCCTCTTATATTGAGATACATAAGAATGTGAAAAAATTATTGAGAAGGATGCTGTTATTATTAGAAATTTATGTATAAGCATATAAAATGAAAGGCAAATTTTTCATCTCTTCTTGTAATAGGTAAGTGACACAAATGACGTCTAGGTGACGAAATATTCTAAAATAAATAATAAATTTTATATATAACACTTTATAAAGATAATAAAACACTGGATTATTTTTTTACAATTTAATTATCGAATCCTACATTTGCACTTTATCGTTAAAGATACTACTTCAAATCTCTTTTCTGTCCTAACATTTCAAAATATCCGGACAGTGCACACACTGTAGTCCGTCGTCCATTCCTCTGTAAACACCCTTAGATAAATCAAGTAAGTGTGAAAATCGTCGAGAGATCAACTTCTTCCCCACGGTTGTTTGTTCTGAAATCAAACAGATATTTGAAGCTAGACTGGCTATTTGCTCGAGCGAGCCGGTGGCTACTAAAGCTTACGTACATTGCAACTAGCGGACTGTGATCTGTAAAATAAAGGAATTAGGTATACTTAAACATAGGTTAATATAATTTATTATAATTTAATACATATGCAAATGCTTGTTTTTATATTGAGTCTGATTTTTTTTAATTGATACTTGTAAAAGCTTGTCAAGGTAACACGGGTGCTCTATATTTGGGTCTTGAAAAAATGTTTGCGTCACTCGAGACGTTACGTTATACTATTAAAAGGATAAAGAAACAGTCTGCAAAATAAAACTAGACAGGCATTTTTTTTACTTTACATGTGAGTTTTCATTTATTCATATTATTATTGTGGTTTATGAAATTTTTGGAAATGTATGTAGGTATGAGCTATTTGAAACATAACATTATCAAAATTTTTCATTAAAATTCAGTTCAACTGAACAAACTATTAAAGCTTTAAACTTCAAAATGTACACAACTCTCGTAGGATATTGCGTTAAACGGAAGATTTATAAATTGGACTCTATATTTTACACTCTACAATATAACGACGTATTTTCTTGCCACTCCTAGAAACCGAGGCTCTATAATTTAGATTTATATGATAAACTAGCGGTCCGCCCCGGCTTCGCCCGTGGTACATGTTTACGTTTTCTCTACATAAAAACCATCCTCGTACTTCAAGGAATATAATAAAAAAAGAATTATCGAAATCGGTTCAGCCGTTCTCGAGTTATGCGCTTACCAACACATTTTGCGATTTATTTTTATATATAAGATAAAACACAAGCAACTGATTTTTAGGAAGGAAATTGTAAATTGTAGATTAAGTATAATAAAATATAAAAAAAATATGAAAATGTTAGTCGGCACGTGGACGGTGAAAGTCAAGAAGGTGCATATTGCATATTTTTGAATGAAATATCTGATTTTTTTAGCATTTTTTAGTATTCATAAATCAAGTAATTATTAAATGTTTACAAAGCATGAATAACAAATCTATTATTGAAACCTAATTTATTTGAAGTTTAGGAATGCTGGTAGGTATTTCACCACTGATCAAATCTCTTTTATCTGTTTTCTAGATCAAGTCAATTAGGAAAACCTAGTTTTAAACCTGGAAATAACCTTTAATTTATACATTAAAGTTGGTAATTAGACTAGTTTGATAAAATGCTGTGTTCAAAGTGAAAGAGACATCAAACAACTTAAAAGACTTGGTATTTAAATTACAATTTACCTACGTTATGATTACACAAAAAAATACTAAGTTAACAATAGGTTTATCATAGGGTTGATCATAAGTGAATGAACGAGTGTTTTTGCATAGGACTTACCTATGAATGAATAATAAAATCTATTTTCTTACAGATTTCGCCAAAATCTTTTTTGTTTGTTAAAAAAACCCGTCGAACTCGTCGTTCCCAGATTTTAAGGGAATTTTAAAATTGTAACATTATCTTATATGTCTTCTTTTCAAGATATATTAAAGATCTTTTCGAGATATATTAATTCAGATAAATTATTTTAGGACAAGATAGTAAATTGACTGTTAAGGTATTTTACCATCTTTTCGTAGCCGTTGTCTGATATAGATAGACAGCGGCTAGGGCATTTGTAGGTATATATCATCATCATCATCATCAATACATATAATAAAATTCTAGAAAAGTGGTGTCTGTACAATGAAAATATGTAAAAAAAAATTAGCAGGGGTTATTACTAAATCGATCCCAAACCCAAAACTGTCGTTAAAATTTTTTTTGTCTGTTTGTCCGTTTGTCTGTTTGTCTGTATGTTTGAACACGCTAATCTCAGAAACGGCTTATCCGATTTAAATGCGGTTTTCACTAATATATTGTGGTAATCTTCATTTAACATTTAGTGTTTATTTCATGTCAATCGGTTTATAAATAAAAAAGTTATGACCATTTAAGTATTCACGGAGAACATTTGCTAAGGCATTCTATGGTACACTATTATTCAGTGTACGATAAAACGTAAGTTATCTGTTATACGCTACAGTTATTTCTATAAAATGTCCAGGTGATCATATCGAAAGTCCCCAAGGGTGGGGTGGGGGTGGGGGGGTAAGCTGAGGTAGTAGGGGGGGAGGGGTCAAATTAAAATTATGCTTATTTTTAGGTAAATTTTATACATAAAATGTCCTTTAAATTATGTCGTATGTTACATATATTTTTAAGCCCCGACGCAAAAAGATGAGTGATAAGTGTTTGACCGCTATGTGTGTGTATCTGTTTGTTCCACCGTAGCTCGCTAACAGGTAATCCGAATTAGATGCGGTTTTTTGTTAGGCAGCATATTTTCCGACGCTGGTTCTTAGATAAAGTGTATCAAAATCGGTTCATCCATTTATTATACCTACCTATAGGGGTAAAAGTGGGAATGAAAAAAATTAAAGTTGTCGAATCTAAGTGATATATATATTAAATGAAAGTGAACGTTTTATCAAAATCGGTTCATCCATGTATTTGATATAGGTATAAAAGCGGTAATAAAAAAATGAATTTTGTCAATTATACTCAAGTGACATATGAAATGAAAGGGCATGACGTGTAAAGTTTAATAAGACGTATTTAATCAAAATCGGTTCATCCATTTACTATACAGTCTATATATAGATAAAAGGGGGAATGAAAAAAACTAATTTTGTCAAATATACCTAAGAGACATATATCAAATGAAAGTGCATAACGGGTGAAGTACAGTTAGTTATATTTTTATCCAATTCGGTTTATCCATTTGTTAGACTACAGAGGTAAAAGTGGGAATGAACAATAATCGAATGTGGTGAAATAATATACTCAAGCGGCATATCAAAATATGAAAGGGCAACGTGTGAATTACAATTATGTAGTTAGTAATGTTTTATAGAAATCGGTTCATCCGTTTATTACATATAGGGCACTTTAGGGTAGGACTGTTGATAAAATATCTATATATCGAAATATCGATATTATTATTTCGAAATATCGATATTTATTACTCATATTTTTTGGACGATATATCGATAGTTCGGTATTGAAATATCGATATCGATGGTCGATATTTTTTTTAATAATTTTTTTTCCGTAATTTATTTAATCTAAAAAATCATCGTAAACTTAATGTTAGCAGTCGCTTGACAATTTTTTATCATCTGAACGAGTTGCTTCTTCAATCAATCTTTCAGTGCCTAACAATCTTAGTAGCCAAACAGCTGAACATATTTAAAACAAAGAGTATTTTTAAAAACTCTTACAGAAAAATATTGGTATTGGTATACATAATTGTCTTATTTAAATTTAAAAAGTAATTACTAAGAACTATAACCTAATACTTATGTACATTCATAATTTAATTTGTTTAATAAATCTACTAGACTATAAATTGTGTAATCATTTTTGAGCTGACTTACGATTTTTTTTAAATAAAGCCGATATATCGAAATATCGATATTTTTTTCGATATATCGAACTCCGATACTGATATATTTGAAAATATCGATACATCGAAAATCCGATATTTTAAAAAATATCAACAGTCCTACTTTAGAGGTGACAGTTGTTGGATAAATAAACCAAATGGAGCATCAAACGACAGGATATGACGTGTACATATACATACAATTAGATATGGTTTACATCAAAATCGGTTCTGCCATTTACTAGGGTTGGAAAGGGAAGTCTGTGAAAGAAGAGGGGACATGGGAGCGAGAGGATAGCCACACCCTGGAAATTTTGAACTCTACTCATAGCCACATGGGCCTGGCCCTTGGCAATTTTTTTTCCTAAATATACCTTCTTCCTACTTCTTTTGCCACTGTGGTCCATTGCAATTTGTGCACGGTTACGGCCCAACTTAAAAGATTTCAAGGAGCAAAAAGCTTATAGATATCAATATGATGTAGGAATGTAATATGGAGGTAGAATTGATAGCTCGGTCTCGCTCACTTGAAAATATTACATGAAAATAAGAAAATTAAATTATAAAAGAAAATTTAATAAAAAAAACCCAACGCAATGAAGAAAAAATTTTAGGAATAAATAATTTTACAAACTTTCCGACGATCTTTAAAATTAAGTACCATTATAAAAGAAAAAATATGATATATGTATTATGATAATGATGGCATGGCAGCCCCGACGACTTTGTTTTTTATTTTTATAAATATTTAAAACTAGCTTTCCGCCTGCGGCCGTTTCCGGGATAAAACCTAGCCTTCTTTGTTCAGTGAAGATGCAGCTTTCTGATGGTGAAAGAATTTTTGAAATCGTTCCAGTAGTTTATGCGTGAAAACCATACATACATACATAATTACAAACATTTCCTCTTTATAATATCAGTATAGATGGTATTTATTTTTAAAGATCGTCGGGAAGTTTGTGAAATTATTTATTCCTTTTTCTATGCACTTTTATTCGTTGCGTTGGGTGTTTTTTAATTTAATTTTTATTGCATGGTCTAAACGGTAATTAATTACTACATGCGTGAGACAGGAAAGATCTGATTTGGATTTGGTGCTGGATTTGATAAAAACTGAGTATCGATTAAGCTGATCAGCAGGCCAAGACTAATGTCAGAGAATAGAATAACGCTAAAGAATAGAAACTACTATCGCTAATTTTTTACATAAACTCATGATATTTTAGTAATGGTTCGGTCACACTACCAACGGCGACGACGACTACGACCAAAATTGTCCTCCAGACAAAATTGGTTTAAAAAAAAATTAAAATTTCCCGTCATACTGGTAACTACTCGAAAAGAAAAAAAAATTCGAGGATAATTAATATAAAAATAGGTTTTTTGCGATTGTCGGCGAGACGGTAAGTTAATCATATAATCATCTTTTACCAAAATTGTAGATCATAAAATTATCTATAAAAAACTTCAAATACATTTTTTTCTAGGAGCCACCGTTTCTACGAAAAATACATTTTTTCATTCATTGATCTCAAAATAAATTCCAGGCACCAGAATGACAGGAAATTTCAATATTTTATTTTTAATTGTGTTTCGCACAATTTTGTTAAATTGCGACTGAATGAAAATTTTGTTCGTGGTCGTCGTCGTCGTTGGTAGGGTGAACAAATCCTTAGCAAAACATCATACGCTTATGTCAATTAGTATCGATAGCGGATTCTATTCCTTTACGTTTTGACGTTTGTCTCGGCGCTCAGTTGCTGCACGATACATTGTTAAAAACACACATACAAGAAAGGAAGGTAAATAAATTTGCTCCCCTCGACCCTGGTGCCTAAAAAATAATATGACATAATTTAAAAGAAATTTTACGTAAAAAATTAATTAGGCATTTCTTTTTTATTTTTTAGCTCAGTTTAGTCATAAATTTTACTAACAGTTCTTTTAATTATTTATGGTTGTACGTGTTTACTCAATAAAAGTTAAGTAGTAACTACTATACAGTCACTATTCCACGCGGACGAAGTCGCGGGCACAGCTAGTCCTTAATAAAAACTTTAAAATGAGATAAATATATTATTTGAAGAAATTAAAGCCTGTGTTAGTTTGAAACAGTGTTACGTATGCTTCCCTCAAAATTTTGATAAATTAGAGTTTTTAATTATTTTAGTTTCGATAATATTAAGTACTAGCTTTCCGCCTGCGGCTTCGCCCGCGTTTTCAAAAAAAAACCCGCATAGTTCCCGTTCCCGTGGGATTTCCGGGATAAAACCTAGCCTATGTCACTCAGAAATGATGTAGCTTTCCAACAGTGAAAGAATTTTTCAAATCTGCCAAGTAGTTTCGGAGCCTATTCAATTCATACAAACAAACAAACAAACAAAAAATCAAACCTTTCCTCTTTATAATATTATATATTATAATATTATTATAATCATATATTATCTATTATATTATATATTATATATATTAAATATTATTATTATGTTTCTCATTTCCATAATACTCGGGTACCACCAGAAGGACGGTACCCGGATCTTTGGAAGGCTTACGTGGGGACACGGATCCAACACGCAGAGGCCCTTTCGAGAATTTTAATGTGTTGTGGGACACCAGCCGCAGCCTGCCCATGACTGCACTATATAGAGATACAGTCCTAGGCAGTCCACGGCCGATGTAGGACTATTGCAGGGTATGGAAATTTAATAACTGGGCTATGGATTGGGATGCTAAATGGACTGGTATTGGGGACTATGGGAAACTATGGCACCTGCCTTTCTACTAAAAGAAAGTAAAAATATGTTGGCAGGTGGTGACTCGCCCTCTCACTGTATGGGCCCCCGAAATAAGTCGCTGCAATAGTGCGACAAGGGGGCAACATATTGCGAGCAGCTAAGGGTGGAGAGGCGTCCCTGGACTTTAAACTACGATCACGCACTCCCTGAGGGTCCAGCATCACGTGCCCACTCGCCACTTATGATTCGCATCCACCCTTCGAGCTAAAAGCTCTCGCGACTCCACTCTGACCGGCCGGTTAAGGCAAGCCAGAGGTGGGGGTCCTGTCCTCGTCAGGCTTCACTCCGACCGGCCGGTAAAGGCGAGCCGGAGATGAAGACAGGGGCCTCCCCCAGGAGCACTCGGTTCCCGCGGGGTCGCTACTCCCCGACACCCCGCCACAAGGTGTCCTGCGGGTTGACTGATTGCACGGGTGGAATATCTGTCACATAGACAATAGATATTCCAACCGTGGGCGATGGGGTCGTCACATCCCTACGCCCTTATTATTATTATTATTAAGTAAGTCGGTAAATATAAATATTGTGTGGCAGAAACTGTCCTGAAGCTCTAGAATGTGATACATAACCTCTTTGCAGGGGACTATTGTCCCCAAAACATTTTACAATGTAAATTCTTGTAACTACAATTATTATTATTCTCTTTGTGGTATTCAGTTGATAATATTCTGAATAGTGTACATGTTATAAATATTATTTTTTGTACGCCGTCACAGAAAAACAAACAATGTAGATATTTTATTTACAAATATTTACTGTCTATGAATAAATTATACAAATCACAAGAGAAAAATAATTTCGAAAAATATATCTACAATTTCATTTTAACATGACTCTACAATTAAATATCAAAAACAGAATTTATTTTATGAAAATTCATTTTTAAGGAGACAATATTATGATGTTGTACAATATTAGAGACGTTCTGAAAATGTCAAGGATAAAATATGTAATTGTTTATTGAATGTTATTTATTTACAGTTTTTTAAGAAATTATTTTCTGTTTAGTAATTTTCTGTAATTGGTGTTTTATATTATATTCTGCGACAATTTTTTTTTGGCTTTAACCTTGTAATATAAACAGTTTTAGTTAAAATTAGAGACAAGCTTTGTCCCATGCGATTGCTAAGTCATAGCACGTTGGTTGCAGCGTTGCTTATATCCATGTACCGGTCAATTTTGTTTTGAAAGCGACTTTGGTGAAGCTTTTGTGCCTTGTCCTCGATTCTAATTGAAACTATTTTGGACATAGGACAATGCAGTATTGTCCGCGTGTCCAGCGGTGTTTGCCGCCTTTATTAATTCAGGTAGGTGTGGTTGCGGGTGGGCGGGGCGTGGGCGTGGCCAGGGATGTGGAACCTCCCACCGGCGCGGTATAGTTTGCGTTAGCTGCGAGGGCTTCAGTCGCTTATCTGACGCGACATTCGCAGCTCGCCACGCGCTCGAATCTCTGAGTAACTTTGCATCGCTCTCGATTGATGCTCGAAGTTCCGAACTGATAACAGACTCTGTTTTGTTTTTGTGTTGAGCGCTAAACTCTGCGCTTGTTACTTTGCACGGCCGCCCACGCACGCTACGTAAGTTTTAATATTAAGATTTAAGATTGATTTTTATAATTTTTATGAAAAATCGTCAAATTAATTATTAATCATCGTCAAATAATTATTGGAAACATACAAAACCCTTGATAGAATTTAATTTGTTAATTAATTATCTGTTTATTTCCTTATTTTTCAGATACAATATTTATTTCATTCTAGTAAATAGGTACCTACCTAATAATTAAATAATCACATTGAAAATTTTTTCAAGTTTAAATATACAACTACAAAATAATTAATAAAATAGTAGAGCTATGTCATTCATTAACACTTTCACCAATTGCGTTTACACTTTTCTTTGGTACCTCAACATCTAATTTTCCACTGACAAACGCCAAAGCAAATCACATCTAAATTCAGCGTCACAAAAAACGTAAAAAACCCAACAAATCAATCGTCATCTATTCCAATTGGTATCGTGCAGTTTTTCCTAGCGCCGGATAAAAATGTCCTCCCGCCCAAACCATGTCCTACCGTCCCCCGCTCCCCCGCTCCCCCGCAAGCATCATTGCTGACTGTAGAGGTTTTATTGGCTATACGACCTTTTTATGGCATTTGCGGTGATCGTTTTCACATACGATTCTAATAATGGTCTCTTTCAAATGCCATTTGTTCTGGAAAGTTCGCTGAAAAAGTTCTTTTCGTAATGGTTAGAGCGCTTGTTTTGATTGTGAGGTTGTTGCACTTGAAATGTGAGCGTTTCAATTTTCGTACGTTTTTTATTCAGTTACGTTATATAAAAATGCTGGAGTAATGAATTATATTTAATAAAATATTGTAATTCTTTGTTGGTAATTTTATTTTATTCTAATTACTTAATTATAATAACCATTTTTGTATCAAAGTATTTTTTAAATAAAATTAAGATGTTCTGTAGGTATTATTGCGAAGTTAATATTAACTAGAGTTTAATTACTCGTATAATTTATTAATTTTTATGATGATGATGATACATTTATTATATATCTATGATTAAAAATGAACTTCAATTATTTCTAATCACAATTATCTTTACATGAATAAAAATTACCAAAAAAAATTCTCATTAGTAGGTACCTACTTATTAGATATTTCTATATCTACCAATCAAACCTTCATAAATTGAACACCAAAACTATCTCACAAAAGTAACGCTCACTTTTACACATTGATATTTATACAGTGAAACCTGGTTAAGTGAGACATCAAGGGACCTGCAATGTTGTTTCACTTATAGAGGTATTCCACTTACCCAGTGTCTCAGATATACAGGTATAAATAAATATCTGTCTCATTTACAGAGGGTTCCATTAACATAGGTGAGAATACAGGCTATTTCAGTTATACAGGTGCGATCATTAAATCCATACTAATATTATAAATGCGAAAGTAACTCTGGTGTGGAGATATTTTGATATCCGAGAAAGGACATAGGCTACTTTTTATCCCGGGAAAATGACGCAATCCCGGAAATCCCACGGGAACGGGAACTATGCGGGTTTTTCTTTGACTGCGCGGGCGAAGCCGCGAGCGGAAAGCTAGTAAAATATATGGTTGGGTAAAATAAGAATGAGTAAACAAACAATGTTATCTCAGTTACAGAGGTTTATGCATATAAAATTTATTCGCTGTCTCAGTTATAGAGGTGACTATGATGATAAATCGAAAGAACAAATCCCAGATATAGAGGTTTACCTCGTCCCACTAACAGAGGTAATTCAGTGCCAAAGTGTTGAGACCTCAGCATGAGTTCCAGTTATGGAGGTTTCTCACTTATCCAGGTCCCACTTAACCAAGTTTCACTGTAAATGACTTGTAAACATTATCCAAGCTGCAGCGCTTTAATGAGGTTGCGATAACGAACCCGCTCGTTACGGTGACGGATTAGAGCGGGCATGACACACTTATGTGCTAACCGATATCATGCAAATTGATGCATTTACACGCTCACTCGATGCGATATATTATCTGTTTTCTGTGGTAGCTGTTAGTTGTATCTGTGCACGATTCGTAAGTTTGGCAAAGATCTTCTAGTTTAATGATGTGGGTATATTTTGTATGAGTGATTATTTTGATAGGTTTTATTGGAAATTTATTACCTAATTTATAGGTCAGATAGCTGTTAAAGATTTGTATGATTTTTAAAATAAAAATAGATTTGATACTGATTGATGTTAAAAGTCGCCTTTTATGACGTGAATTAATTAAATTAATAACATTGCTATATCTATAATGTCACGAAGGATCAACCAGAATTCAAATCTTTGAATTAAAAAGTACCTACATACCCTAAAGTGGGGTATGGGGCGAATGCTTTTTTCTCTTGGATTTGTTATACTGCTTGTAGAGAGTAGAGACGAGATCAGCCCTTTATATCCTGCTATATTTATTTATCTAACCCAAATGAACTTAACTGATTGAATCAAGCTTAAACGATAAAAATAAGTAATAACCAATTATTACATAGCCTACAAAAGCTATTCAAATTTAAGCTTTCCAAATTTTCTTTTGAGCATTATGTGAATAATGAATTAAAAGCGGAATCTGTTAGACATTTAATTAGCAGTTTTATTTTATTTATTCTTTGTTTCAACTTTCATTTTCTGTGTTAATTTAGTTAATTTTTATATTTCTTGAGGCATAAATAAATCGATTTAAATAATAGGGCAATAAATAAAAGGACAATAAATACAACTCATAAAACAGTACCATTAGTCCATTACAAACAATGGGTCTTCAAGCGATTTGCATTATCCAAACAGTGCACTTGATCCGACACGTGCGTGTGACACTAGCCCAGCATTATATTATGAGTGGTGACACTAATGGTGCCGCTGAATTAGTACTTAAAATTGAGCAGATACGTCCGTCGTGGCCAGTTACATTAATAGGACTGACGTTATGCTAATTTGTACAATTAATGTGATCTTTTATGCTATTGGGGAGACTTTGTCATGATACAGATAACAAATATTTGTGAAGATTTTTACATTTTACTTTTATGAGATGAGAAGTAGGTTTTATGAGTAGATTGTAGACACTCATTTTGCGTAAGACGAAAATATAGTTAGTTGGCTAATTTCAATCAAAGAATAGATTATAGAATGAAGTGAGAATATGTTAACTTAATATAAAATATGCTATTACTAATTGAAATGTAGAGTACGTATCTATTGTGTATTCAGAATCAGTTTATACAGCCACATAACGAAGGTATGTGTGTTTAAAGTTTAAACCTTCTAAAACTTCAATTCCTGTTCCATCAAGGGGAATCCCCTTTTAAAGGTTCATTTACAAACAATTTGAACTACCCTTAATCTAATACAAGAACAGTAAATGCTCATAGCCATAGAAACCTAACGAGATGTTCAACAAGATTACAAGAACAATACGAGTCATTAGAAATGGAAAACTTTAAACACGATATTCTACCTGATTTTACAGCGAACTGCATCTAACAAGTGAATACGAAAGGATTCCGAGCACATTAAAACTAGATGAGGGATAAAAGTCCCCGCAAATGATGCTAAATGAACGCGCAGACGAGCGGCAGAGTTGCGAGATGCTGCGTTTCTTAATATTTTAAAACGATTAATAGGCTTAATGTATAGTTGTATCTAAAGAAGTAGAAAAATACATAAAATACTTTTTATTGACGTTAAAACTTAAATACAGATTATTTTCTGGAACTAAAGTTGTCGAAATTATTTTGAAAATTCAGTTAGGGCTCCTGTACAGGTAGGTACTGATATGACGTGTTGTATGTAAAAAATATACAGCTCAAAGAATCCTATAATCAATCTCTTTCATAATTAAATATTTTTTATTCATGTTATGAATTATGATCGTGTAGAATACCAAACACACTAATTGTAAAATGTCGATATGAAATTAATATTAGATAATAAAATGCTAATTTTATGACTATGATAAATATAAATTTTATAATGATAATAAAACTGACAATATAGTAGTAAAATTGCAATATCAAACAGAGAAATGTATCAATTAAAAAATGAATATTCATGTTTATTAAATTTTATATTCACCAATTTTTTTGTTGTATTCTCAATGTCTTTCAAACGCATCACAATCCAAACAAAATCAAACTATTTACTTGTAACATAATTATTATAACTCTACATATATAAATCTGAAATACTCGTCGCGTTCGAACCGCCCGTATGTACATGCAGTACGGCCGATTGGTTTAGTTAGCAGTGAGCGTCGCGCCTCATTTGCTTGCCGCGACAACCAGCGCCGCGTGACTTTGTTAGCACTCTTTTCACTCTAACTATCTGCTCTACTGATAAATCGGTGTCATATAAACGTACGGGATGCAATTTGGTTTGTTTGGAGCGATACGTTCTACGTTATGATCTTTGTGTATCGTTTTACGTGGTTGCTGACTGTTTAAGTAGGTCATAGAGACTCCCATGGGTGTTGTCAGTTGTGTTTGGATAATTTTTTTTATGGTAAATAATATAATTTATAAGAATATTAAACGTTAATCTATTATATTCATTTAAAAATGTTAGATTTTTAATTCACTAGTTATTAAGTAATTAAAATAAATTTTAAATAAATTGTACGGTTGAAATAAATTTAATATAATTATAATTTCTATTATCTACATATTCTAAAATATTTAAGAGCGTAATTATGTTTTTATTATAAACCAAAAAACTTATCTATTATAACTTATATTGTATTAAAAATATTATTTAAACATAGAAATATAATTAAATAACCACTAATGAGTATAATACAGGAAAATACTTACCAATGATTTATTACACTCGAGAATGCATTAGTTATGTCGCGGTTAACAAAAACAGCGCGCGTTCTATTTTCAAAATAAAAAAAAGTTTAAATAAATTATTTTTTATTTTTAAATACAGCAAAGAGTTCAGTTTAGTGAGGCGTGCTTAGAATGAAATGGCGCGCCATCGGACACGAGGGCGGTTGTCGTTAGCGTTTAATGATTCCTTAATGATTGCGCCCGCGGCACCAGACCTCCAAACTCACAAACAAATCTATCTCTACGTTCAAACTTATTTTAACGACTACAATATTGTAGGTTTGCGTCTAAAGCAGATTCTATATTTGTTTAGTTTCAGTTTTAGTTTATTTTTGCATGCAAATAGGTAATCAATTGTTACATAATTAAAAATTATTGCATATCTGTCATATTATTCGTCATATACCTCACAGTCTACCTCTAGTCGGTTACATGAAATAATAACGTGAAAAATTATATAATTATTAATTATGAAGAAAATAAATGAACATAGTCCAAGTTTATAAAAGCGAATAAACAGATAGATTTTGTAAATCTATAATTATTTAACTGGTAGGTAGATTCTATTCTGGGTTCATAACGATTCTTTAATTAGTATTTTTTGTTATTAAAATATTACTAATTATGTAACGTCATATCATTTTATCTCTACACTTAGTTTCGCAATTTAAAATATTATACTTACTTGTGAATATATGTACTTATAAATGTGAAAAGATGATAGGTTCACAGATATTCTATTGCGAGCATACAGCAAGCCGTTGGCGGCCCATTAAAAATAATCGATGCCTGCAAAAATATCGAGATTTTTCCACTAATGACATAGCGCGGGCGAAAACAAAGCGAGCGGGGTCGCTTCGCGGCGACGCTCGTCACTCGCCGGTAAATCCGTCTGTGCTGATTAGAAATGTGTTATAATTGATTTGTAGTTTTTTTGCGACTGACTGTCGTGGGTTTTAAACGTTTGCTTCTAATGATTATTATGATGCAGGTTTGTGTATTTTGATGTGGGGGATAGAAGTAGAGAAATTCTAAATAATTCTTAAATACATACCTAATTATGATATCATCGGGTAGTCTTTTGTGTTCGTAGTTGTATTTAGTGTTGATGTGAACTTATCTACAAATTCAGCCGTTTTTTTATTATTTCGATAATTTGCTATATGGTTTTAAAAACTACTTATCGGTTATTTTTAAACAAAACAAAAATCAAATGTGGCCATCCAAACATCCACATTACCTACTTACATCATGGTCACAGCCGTATAATCATACATACCATAAAACATTGTACTATAGTAAATTCTTGAGCCTTATTCAACACAGAATAAGGAACTTTTTCCTTTAACACGAAGTATAAATATACCTTCCTTAATTTCCAAATTTTATGAGTAATAACTGAAGTTTATTTCCCAAATGCTTAACAGATTAACTAGCTCGAGAGATGCCGCGAAGCGCGCCCGCCTTGTTTTTCTTACAAATGAAATTATTACGCGAATAAAATATTTTACTGTCTGTCAATTTAGCGGGTTCACTTCGTCGAAATGTTCCGGCAGATATTAAGCAGAGGTTAAAATTTTATTTGTAGCGAGTTATTGCCGAATGCCGCGGAGTTCTGTGTGCTGTTGTTAAATTCTCCCCGGTACATCGGCCTTGTTTTCGCGGGACTGCTTTGCTATTTTCATATTGTTCGACACGATGTGTTATTAATTTTCTTGTTATAGGTATGTCAATTATATATCTTGAATTTTAAGAAGACAATAATTGTGCATCACCCAATACTAACAGCTGTTCTACTACTGAAAGAAGATTTAGATTTAGTCAACTGTGAGTAACCTATTCGACTCTACATTAATTAAAAAAGACAATATCGACTACCGTCTACCGGGTATTAATTTATATAAAACTCAGATTAATGCAATTAAACAATTAATGTTAACCTTTACAAATCATCATTCAATACGATAAATACATACACATACATACATACATACATACATAAATACATACATAAAATATAAATCATGACATAAACAGATTGTGGTCCATTGAAAACGAATTGAATATCTCGGAGATTGGGTGTAAGCGGTAAGCCGTGTGCGGCGCAATCCACAAAATATTTGCAGATGGTTAGAGAGCGCCGGCCTGAATGGACCCGTGATAGCCGCGCTCTTGTAGGCAACAAAGCTGATGTAATTGGTGCATTGTAGGCGGCCTGGGGGCCTGGGGCAGGCATCGTTAGCCTTTCTTTCGCAGACGCGGTTTTGTCCGGGCCTGCTTGCTAATTAACTATGAAAATTAATTGATGCAGCAAAGTTTCCGACTGAAACTTGAATTAATTGGCACGTCCGACTTCAGTCTAATTAGGAGCCTGAGGCTTTTCAGTATCGCACTCGTTGAAGCCGTGAAAAACACACAAAAGTGTTGTGAGCGAATGTTTTGTGCGCACTGCGAATTTTCGAATCAAAGTACCTACGGCTGGCTCCCTAATTGCAGGCTCTCAATTGCTTGCACCCGGGAGATACTACGCTATATTATTAACATTCATATTTCAACTAAATAATTTATCGCTTTTTATTATTTAGAAATATTTATAAAACACGACAGAGGACGCATTTCTTCATGAGAGAAATCCATTTATTGCTTGATTAGAACCAACCTAATTTCATAAACTAATTTACAACTAATAAATAGAGATAGATACTTTTACCAATTATTTTATCATTTAGTCATTAGCCGTTTACATCCTTACAGGTAGGGCATGCAGAACCGAGTCCGGTTCCAAGTTTCTGAAACCCGGTTCCAAATCGAGCTCAGAACCGGGTAGAACCGGGTTACCCGGTTCTTTTATAATACCTCGGAAAAAAATACGAAATTAAACAAAACTGACTGTAAAAGTACCTGATGGGCCTTTTATTTTACGCGGCTTGTGTCTTATTTTATTAAATTAATAAAGAAACAAAATTTCAATACTTCTCCTTATTTATCAGTCTTATAAAAGTACCTTGTTATCATAATATCACATATAAACTTAAACCTTATTGATTAACTGCAAACTGTAAAGCAAAAAACCGGCCAAGTGCGAGTCGGACACGCGCTCCGAGGGCTCCGAACAAACCTATTTTTTATAATGTTGTAACTTTAAAATTTATGTTTCTAGCAATTTTTCCTTTATCTGTGCGTGATATAAGACGTTACTTTTACCAAATTTAAAGGCTCTGTGTGAGAGTATCCTGTAGGTTTTGAGTCCCATGCGAATGACGAAATTTGCGAAATTTTTCAGCATTTACGGCTGTATCTTTTGATGCGTTGGCTTGTGAGTTTGACTTTTTCACAGCATCAAGGGACCGAAGACTTGAGTATTTGATATAAATTTCAGCTTGACACCAAAAACAAAAACACGACTGGATCATTATATGAAACAGTAAAATCAACAGTTTTTCAAATTCACGACAAATCTAATCAAAATGTTTCAGTAGCTTAATTTTTGTCATTTTCGAAGCCTAATTTTTTTTTGAAGTTTAACTTCTTTATCGGGGTTGTAAAAAATTTTGTGTCACATTTTTCCGTTACGCGCCATCTTTTTCTTATCCCTACCGCACGCGTGATTCGACGTATTTCTGTAAAGTTCCATAGTATAGTAAATTATTTTTTTTTGAAAAATAAGGTCATAAAGAAGTTTCACTTCTTACGTGTGTACACTAGTACACACACACATTTTTTTTTGGTAATACACCAAATTTTTTTTGGTAGGAAACTTATAGCATCTAAGGTTAGACAACCAATCAGAGCTACGCTTGAGGCGTGGCACGAAAATTCGCGATGCACGTGAGTCTGACGTTGCCAGATAGAATAAACTTGTTAAAATAATGCAGCAAAATATAAATAACACTTATTATTTTAATATTTTGGTCGGAACCGGGAGAACCGGGTTTCATATAATTCAGACCCGGTTCTCAAGATCATCAAAAAACCCGGGTTTACCCGGGTTTTTCGGAACCGGGTAAACCCGGGTGCATGCCCTACTTACAGGTAATTATATGATAAAAAAATGTTAAAATTTTTTGTCGATATGAATCTTCGCAGGGCAAGGGAAGTCTCGGGGCAAAGGAGGCACCATAATTAACATACATTATGAATTATCGAAAACGACCGGTGCCGGCCGGTAATAACACGGTTCGTTCTTATCGTAGGCACGGTAATGAATACGTTGTTGTTTATTAATACGCATTTCAGACATTCACCTTGTATTTGTTGTATAGTGGGATTATAGTTTTATTACCGCCTAATTGGGTTTATTAAAGACAGTTTGATGCGGTATCGATATACGTCTGGCGTAATTACTGAGATGTGTGAAATGTATGTTTCTATTGTAATTGGGATATTAAAGTTTAGATAAATAATAATTATAACTCAATTAATTAAATTAAGTGCAATCCATTATTAAGGTAATATCTTGACTAATAGATGAATTAATTGTTATTAATTAAAATTGTTTGTAATAATTATTAATTAATAAATTCAAAGGATACTAAAAAGGTTTTTTTAGTTCTTTCATGAATAGAGAGCTGTATTATTCTTGAGAGAGACTCTCAGTTTTTGTCCCGGTTCCATTAAGTTGTATAAATTACCTTTATCAAAATAAATAAATTAAATTATGAAATTTTGTATTTTTAATTTTATACTTTACTGATTAATTATACTTTATTACGTTACGGATTACTCCTTTCTTGTTATTTTGGGTAACTATTCTTACGGTGCATTTAAATTTTAAATCAAGCGAGCGATTGCTCATTCTAACCCCACTATGTCAATTTTTTTTAGTGTCAACAGGCGTAGAGCATACTTTCGTTGATCTTAGTGCGTGCAATGTAATTGTACTAAATAACACTGAATACGAGTTTTCGTTTGCACTAAAAGATTACGAAAGAATGCTCTAGCTCTAGCTCTGTGTTCGTTTGATGTAAATGCACCGTTATACGAATGCAGCTTAAATATGTAGGTACTTGGTCTTGGTGTTAAGAACTTCTTCATTAGAATCTACTTTTTTTTTTTTTTTTTAGTGGGGAAATCTTGCATAGATACCCACGACCTCCGGGGAAGAGGCCGTGGGTTATGTCGGATTCCTACCGACCAAAACCCCACTGTGTTCCGTCAAGCCGCATCAACGACGGGGCCACGGGTATGTGTAGAATTCATCCGTGACATTAGAATCTACTTACTAATTCATAACTACTATATAGGTAATAAGATTTAAGATTTGAAATTTAGGTTTAGAATTTGAAAACCGAAATTTCTAAAATCCAACTAAAAATTATCTTGACATATTGCTTGAGAGTTGAGACTCATTGTGGACTTATTTTATACTTTATATTTCATACTATTGGTGAACTAACATATGGGGCATTTCACGCGAAGCGGACACAGATTTCAGGGTCAGGTTTCAGATTTCGGTTATATTTTAGTATGTTACACCTGTATATATCCTCGGTATGTATACGAAATATTTTTGCATTTAGAAGCTTAGTTTTCAAAATACAGGTCTTTGAAGATGTCAGTAAGCGCGAAGTATAGGGGACTTTGAATGTAATTATCAGTTCAAGAAAAGTAATTTTTAAATAAATTGATGACTGAATAATATACCCCATTAAATAAACTTTTTATCCTCGTATTTCGAATTTCGAATTTATATTTAAATTCCTTAGAACAATAAAAAAATATTTTTCTTTGTCATTTTTTACAAACTTTGCGTATTTTTAATTTTTTTTAAGATCATTAAATAAATGGCTTATATTATGATTAAACTTCATGCAAAGTTGTAGAGTGGTCATCGCAGTAGTTTAGAAGCTACATGTATTATAATGGCGAAGCGCGGCAATATCCCCATACTAGCGCCTAGTTGGTTAGCGCACCGGACTGCAGTATTTATTTAATTATAGTTAGTTAATAACACCGTTTCAGGTTTTAATAAGGTTTTATAGTGGTAAATAACAAGCAAGAAAATATTACTTTTGTTTTCTTAAAAAAAAATTATTCAGTAAAGTAATATGACATTTTTACGACTTTGAATACGTATATCTCGTCAATTATTTATTTTAGCATAAAACTTATTTATAAACCTCCAATAAAATTTTTAAAGACCTATCTGTTGACACCTCATTTAATTCAACTTTCTCGAATTTATTTTTTGTCCCCGTTTGTATGAATATTGAAGTGCGTCGCGCTAGGCGCTAGTATGGGGATATTGCCGCGCTTCACCATTATAATACATGTAGATTCTAAAGTACTGCGATGACCACTCTAGAACTTTGCATGAAGTTTAAACATAATATAAGCCATTTATTTAATGATCTTAAAAAAATTTAAAAATACGCAAAGTTTGTAAATAATTACAAAGAAAAATATTTTTTTATTTTTCTAAGGAATTTAAATATAAATTCGAAATTCGAAATACGAGGATAAAAAGTTTATTTAATGGGGTATATTATTCAGTCATCAATTTATTTAAAAATTACTTTTCTTGAATTGATAATTACATTCAAAGTCCCCCATACCTCGCGCTTACTGACATCTTCAAAGACCTGTATTTTGAAAACTAAGCTTCTAAATGCAAAAATTTTTCGTATACATACCGAGGATATATACAGGTGTAACTTATTAAAATATAACCGAAATCTGAAACCTGACCCTGAAATCTGTGTCCGCTTCGCGTGAAATGCCCCATATACATGAAATATAGTCTATACTAACTTTAGCCTCTTACTCTGTCTGTTATGTAAAAACCATCGAACCGAGATAGACATGGAATTGCTGAAAGTTGACTATTTTGTGACAAATAAATATTAAACAGGATAATATAACAGGTTGAATAAAAAAGCTTTTGAAATTTGTATAGGCACCTACTGGTGTCCAATTGAGTGGATGCGAATCCACGTGCAATAAAGCTAGTACAATACAAAGCAGTTTCATGTTATGTATTTAAAACTAGCTGTGCTCCGCGGTTTAACGTGCAGTGCTCTGCTCCTGTTGGTCTTAGTGAGTTGATATATTGCATATAGCCTTCCTTGATAAATGGGCTATCTAACACCGAAAGAATTTTTCAAATCGGACCTGTAGTTCCCGAGAATAGCGCGTTCAATCAAACAACCAACCAAACAAACAAACTGTTCAGCTTTATAATATTAGTATAGATACTTAACCACAGCATAACCGCACCTCTTCAATCAAACGTAAACATTTCCATTCAACAGAAACGTCTCGAAAAATATAAGAACCAACGGAATACTTACAAATCGTCACCAACAGTCCCTTTTCTTGAATATTTCCACATGAGTGAGGTATTGGGAGAAACGTGGAGACGGAATAAGCCGGTTCACGTAGCCGGGCGCACAAACACAATGATCTCTGTACTTACCTGTACAATCTTGTATCGACGATTTTTCTACCACATTGAGTTACTAGCGTGGAAATTTGAAAATGATTTCATTTTACGAACGTGTCGTATTGTAAATGGTTTCCCAGCTTACTTATGTATGGGCATGTTTACTATATGAAAGTACAAGCTAAACCTATTATATCATGTTATTTTTTTTATGGGTTTTATGGGTTTTATATTGTTTATATGGGTCTTGATACAGATATGACTGCATTTTGTTCATTTTCAAGAAAATTTCAACAAATATGTGTTCTTTTAACCCTAGATTACTACCCTTCGTCGATTCGACGACGCGTCACCAAAAAAATCGCTATAACTTTTACGCGCGCGACCGTATGGTTTTCTAACTTCAGCTAATCTCAGCCGACCCATTGCTCTTGCGATGGACGGTAGTGCTTTGTGTGTGGAAGGTCCACACGCGCTGTACCAGCAACCATGGCTCGTCACATCGACGAAGGTTAGTATTAACGTAACTTTTCGTACTATTTAGTTAAGTTAAAATTACGTTATTTTATCTTTTATAATGGTGCCTATTATTTTATTTTTTAGATACGATTCATGTGTTATTATTAGAAGTCGAAAGCGATGAGGAAAATTCATCTGCGAGAGAGCCTGAAGACCATTTTGAGGTTGATGAGGCATGAAATGGAGTGGGTGATGATGAAGTTTCTATTGTAAATAAAGAGAAATTTCCAGATCAAGATTATGAGGCATGTAGTAATACATCTGCCCACGTGACATTGAAGACAAAAAACGTAGCACTTCAGCTGACCCAAGTGATTTGATTATAAGACCATCACGTACCATTCTTCTTGGGAAAGATAAACACATATCGTCACCACAATAGTCAAGGTCACAAAGCAGAAGGCCTTCAAGGAACATAGAAACATAACACGAGGGCCTGTACGGTTTTTTCAAGATATTTTAGATCCTCTTCCATGTTTTCAGGTATAATTACTGATGACATTACTGATACTCTGCCGGACTCAATCACATAAATTTTAAACATGCCAGAAAGAAGTAATATGAATGTTATAAATGAGACTGAGCAAAGTAATGATGCTTATGTCCCTCCACAGCAAAATAAAAGAAACATAAATATGCTATATGTCCCACCGTAAAGCAAAGGTAGACTAAAAATAGGTGCACTAAGTGCAAAAAATCGTTGTGTGCGGAACACAAACTTGATGTGTGTCACAAATGTTTTAGATCCTAAGCTATTATCAAAATTATATTTTTTATTAATTTTTCAGATATTATTTTTACAATTAAAAGTTTATTTCGAGCAATTTAGTGGTATATATTATGTGTACGAATTTTTCAAAAATTTTAAGAACTTTCATAAAGCATGTAAACTATGATCTCATTTTGATGACTGTTTGAATAAAAAATATGGTAATATAAGTATTTTAATATTTTTATATGTAGATTAATACATTGTCCTTAAAATAAAAACATAACTACAAATATATTGTTTTAATTAAACCCCTTAATCCCCTCCAATAAAAAGCGTAGTCGAAGCGACGAAGGTTAGTATTAAACGGTGAAAAATAAGGTTAGTGTTCTAGGGTTAAACAAATTATGTAATCCATTCAGACATTTATTAAAATTTAAAACGTAAAAGCTATCTAACTCTAACACAGCATCATTACAACTAAACCATACAACCCTCTCATTAAAACCTTCTCTCGATTGTTATTCGATTTCCTTTTAAAATCCACAATCCATAATGAATGCTGTATTTTTATAATAAAATAATCACCGCAGTGGAGTGACCGTTAATGGCCCGTCCGTTCGCAGGACCTCGTTAGGAGGAACCATTGTCGAGGAAGAGGTCTCGATCCTTACCGAGATAATGCTCTTCCTATGCCACTTGACAAATTTAAGATTCATTTGTTAACGTTCCGCTTAACTCTTTGGACACGATTCTGTGTGTTGCGGTTTAATTGTGGTAATAATATATGTTTTTAAGTTATTGAAATGTACATAACATATGCAGTTATATTTGCCTCGCGACATTATTTATTCTTTTAATAATAAGAGCAACAAAACTATTCTTATCTTAACAATGTACAACTATGTACCTACAAGTTAACAATTTATAGACCCTGAAATAGATGACAATAAAGAATAAAAGTTAAAAATAACATATTGGTATTAAGTTTTTGTGTCGTTTTCCCTAATTACTGACTGTAGGCAGTAGGTATTTTTTCATTTGAGAAAACTAGGCAAGATACAATTAATAACTTTACAATTCACAATAAAATATAAATAATATATAAGCTTTCTTGCAAATCTTTTAAAAATTGCAACTAATATAATCATAATATTTATACGGCATGATGTAAATTCATATTATGTAAATGAAATTAGATTCAAGTGAATAGCAGAATATTCTCGAAGAGTGCGGGCCAACAGACGGTAATGTATGCGAGAGTAAGTACAGAACTAAGTTCCCATCATAATATTGGCTATCTAACAATGACTTCGTAATATTCATAGTCGATTAACCGGAGTCGAGTCGAAATACGGTGAAATCTTAATGTATCAATATTTTATTGCTCTTTTTCTATTCTCTTTACCGCACGAAGTGTGGATGTAACAATAAAAAAAGACAATCTTAAACTGGGATTGTAAACGTCTAGTGGAATAAATACATTTTTTTTTCTTATTTTGTTGGTAGAGTTCTTATGACTGATTTGTAACACAAAATGTACACACGTAACATGTTATATCTACAGGGTGTCCCGTAAGTAGTGGACCAACGGGTTATGGGGAGTAGAGGGACTTATTATCTAACAAAAATACTAAAATTTATTGTCCTAGACCATAAAGTTTTTGATTTATGCTTTATTTTCAAAGTTTGATAAAAATATCATCCACATAAGCTTAATATGAACTTTTACCATTTCTGTTTTTATTTTATTCTTATTTTTTTTGTTCAAGGTTGTTAAGAATACATAAGTCTTCCTAATTAAAATGATACTCAAGCATAATTAACAACAACAAGAAAATTAGACCAAAAAATAGAGCAAAATTTTACGTTTTAAAGTTTACGGACTGAAGTTTGGACAAAGCTGGTGTAAAAAAAATGTATGGTAACCCTGTGAAACTTTATTTTAAAAACTTCTACATCTCATACAAATTACAAAAAGGTATAATTTATGTGGTATAAAGTATTTAAAAAATGTTAAATTGGCGTACAACATTCAAATTAGAAATTATCAGGTAGTCGACTCATTAAGTTATTCCGAGAATTATTGCCTTTACGGGCGCGCGCTGGAATTATTTTGTATTATTTCTGGCCAATCATAGACGATACTTGAACCCACTATATTTTCTTTGACTTTCAACTATTTCAGTGACTTGCTTATAGCTCGGAACTACACGCGTGTTTAGCTTGATCCCGTCATTACGATATTAATCTTTATTGAAGTACGATTGAATTGGACACTGATTTTGCTTGTGATTTGGATGTTGTTCGACTTTGGTTTTTTGAAGGAAAATGCCTTATACATACACTCCACGTGAAAATGCAGAAATGTTAAAAAAAAATTATTGAGTTTAAAAAACTTTTGATCCTGTCGGCATCGACGAAGCATCTCGTCGTTGATAATCACCTGGTATTAAGCTTGCTCACTCATTGTACATGATACGGCCTACGGGTGTAAATTACTTCTCTTCAATATGCGATGCACTGTACTTCTTGGTACACCAGTGCGTCTAGCAATACGGCGAGTACTAGTAGAAGGATATTCTTCTACTTCTGTCAATATTAGACGATCATCGACTGATCTAGGCCTTCCTACTCGATTTCTAATTCCAGGAATACGATCTTCATGGTATGCGTTATTTACTCTGAGAAAAAATCGGTGATCATCGGGAAAACGCTCACGATGAACACGTGCTGCTTGTCGAGCATTACCATCACTGAGTCCATAAATAAAAAACATTTTTCTGCATATTCACGTGGAGTGTATGTATAAGGCATTTTCCTTCAAAAAACCAAAGTCGAACAACATCCAAATCACAAGCAAAATCAGTGTCCAATTCAATCGTACTTCAACAAAGATTAATATCGTAATGACGGGATCAAGCTAAACACGCGTGTAGTTCCGAGCTATAAGCAAGTCACTGAAATAGTTGAAAGTCAAAGAAAATATAGTGGGTTCAAGTATCGTCTATGATTGGCCAAAAATAATTCCAGCGCGCGCCCATAAAGGCAATAATTCTCGGAATAACTTAATGAGTCCACTACCTGATAATTTCTAATTTGAATGTTGTACGCCAATTTAACATTTTTTAAATACTTTATACCACATAAATTATACCTTTTTGTAATTTGTATGAGATGTAGAAGTTTTTAAAATAAAGTTTCACAGGGTTACCATACATTTTTTTTACACCAGCTTTGTCCAAACTTCAGTCCGTAAACTTTAAAACGTAAAATTTTGCTCTATTTTTTGGTCTAATTTTCTTGTTGTTGTTAATTATGCTTGAGTATCATTTTAATTAGGAAGACTTATGTATTCTTAACAACCTTGAACAAAAAAAATAAGAATAAAATAAAAACAGAAATGGTAAAAGTTCATATTAAGCTTATGTGGATGATATTTTTATCAAACTTTGAAAATAAAGCATAAATCAAAAACTTCATGGTCTAGGACAATAAATTTTAGTATTTTTGTTAGATAATAAGTCCCTCTACTCCCCATAACCCGTTGGTCCACTACTTACGGGACACCCTGTATACAGGACCATAATTATCTAAAGCTATCCATCCGAGCTTTAAAAAGGTCTTACACCTACTATTCTTATAAGTGAGTTAGATTGGTATTTATATTAATGGTAATAACAAAGACATAATGTATTTATTGTTGAAAAGGTTAAAAACTTTATTCCCTATAACCTTAAGAGTAAAATAGCAATTGCAAATTCTGCAGAGCATAGAACTTCTAACGTGTGGCTTGACCTTAACCCCAAGATATAAATGGCAGTTAAAATGTACATGACAACAAGACACGCCATAATAACAATAAAATAAACAACAATAAGCCATTAGACGAGTTGAAGAAATTTTCCGGTTATTTTCGATTCACGATTGTTAGTGTCGAGTCCATTCGGAGAGCCATAACTCCGCTCTCGCGTCGAGTGGGGTCTATGGCCTATGACACCATACAATTGCATACTTGTAGTCCGTTTACGATCCATATAATACGAAAAATTTATTGGGTGCAGCGTGATTAGACCGTTCGAGTCTAATTCGAGTCGAAGCGAAACGTCAGCGTGGATTTATCTGTGCTAATGAGGCGTTTGAACTTTCCGCGAGTGTTATTTATTTTTGTGCTCAAAGGTAACAAAGTTGTGTTATATTTATTAGTGCTCGAAGCAGTACTGTATAATCGATGTTTATCTGTCATAAATTAGTATAAATATGGTGGTACGAGTGCGCCGGCGCCGCGGGCCCGCGTAAATCACGCACAACCGCTTATTAAGTTGTTAGGCGGCCATGTTGTGGCCCACGCGCTGTCCGTGCTATGTGTCCACGCCCTTATGTTTGCGCTGGCTATCTTGTATCCTGGCGTATATTTACAAGTGAGTGTTAGTTTATTTGCATTGCGATTTTATAGCTGTATTTACAATAAATAAATTTAACATCAATTCGTGCGAATATCTTCACCTTCATTCGATTAGTTCTCATTGTAGCAAAAAAAGTAAAACAATAAATACAATTTAAAATGTACATGTTTCGTTATAAAATTGTAGTTAACGCTTTAATATTTTTCATATAAAAATAATTGTTTCCTGCTACTGCTGTTCTAAAGGTCAGCAACATTAACCACGACCGTAAAACGCTGACGTTTGATTAAATGATCTTATCTTATTATATAATATGATTTTATATTCTGCTTGTGTAGATCATAAAAATACAAATTTACATGTATTACTTAGTTGATGCATAAAATCATGCACCGTTCTTAATGAAAGGATAACTGTGAAAATTAAATATTCTGCATAAAAATTCAATTTTAAAGTCTTAATACTTTATTAAGATACGTATTATGTATGGGGTTTTTAGCATTCTATTTTGGGATCATGCATTTAAATAATGACAGTTTAGTGATAATCAAATTGCCATAATCTTCGGTCTATAATCTAGATGCATGAAATTTAGATAACAGTTATTTCGTTAATGTCAACAAATTTACATCTATGCACAAATAGGTGCATAATGTTTATTTATTGTTTGTTCGTAAGGCCGCGCTAAATTCAGGACCATTGGACCCATTTAAATAATATAAAATTGAAGAGTTTGACTTATCTCAAGAATATTGGATCACTGTTAGATATGTACATTGTACGTGATCATTGACTGCTATAGACTAAGCAAATCGGCTCTCCCGAATAAAATAATTTGTCATATAATATAAAGAATAGTTAACATATTATCAAATGTTTAGAATATCCAAGTTGCATCTCAAACTCTAACACTCATGAATGTAAAACGAACACAAACATGAATATAATTGAATACCAAAATAACTAAAGGCTCTTTCAGTTGTATGAGGTATTGTGTAAAAGAAAGTTGTTTCTTTGTGAGCCACAAACAATGAGCCATTACGAATTAGCAATCGATTTATCTGCCAATGATTTTACGGCGCTGTTTCGATTCACGCCCAGTGTTGTAATTGATTGTGAGTGTTGATTATTTAGTGGAGCTTGCTAGTAGAGATAAGAGGAGTTGATGACGTCATGCGTTTGTTTCGATTTCTTACGCCATTTTATTTCTGTACAACAGACTTATGAATAGCTTATTAACAAAAATAAAATTAATTACCTACGTGATTATTTAATACCTTGTCATGTGATTCTCATATAAGTAAGACATATACAGTATATTAAACGCACGCAAGCAACCCTTGCAAGGAGACCGAGTAGATATTAAGCTGATATAATGGTAGGTACATTGCGTAAATTAAATTTTAAAATTAATTTAATGCAACAGGTAACTATTTTAAGCACAAAACTAAGTTTTAGTACTTTTTAAATTAATTTAAATTCAAGGAGTGCATCATACACCTCAACGGGCAATAAATTTTGAAATTATAAAACAATTTAAAATAATTATCATTTTCAACAATTAATATTTTAAATAGGTAGTTACATTAACTATATTCCTCATCTTTATTTAATAGATTACTTAAATAAATAGGTGTTTAGTTATTTGTATATTTGAACAATACTTCATAATATCTTACAGCAAATGCAATGAATAAATATTTTGTGACATTAGCTTAAATCAATATAAACCCACACCCTTAAATAAATAAGCGACGTGGTAGTGCGTTGCGTTTATGCAATTATGGACTATTAAAATGCAGGTCTGCTACGAGCCATCCATCTTAAGACATTGTTGTATGAACTTCTCAAATTGTATGACATAAAACAGCATAGTATGACTCAAAACTGAGCTAATATAACAGAAAAAAAATTAAAAATGTGGAAATTTTACAGAAATTTTCGTTGAGGGTTAGAACTGTATCGTAATTATCTCATTGATGTAGATTGTAGAACATATCACGACTAATGTCTATCTCTATCAACAAATGACAGTAAAAATTAGAACAATTCAATTGTTCACTTTTCTCTCACACGTGTACTTAACATTCGAGAATGATATAATATCGATGAGAATATACTATAATACAACCTTAAAACAAAATCATTGTCAAGTAAAACAATGTTACAATAAAACACATAACTCATAATGAGTTTCAACAACATTATTATAAAATAAGATACACAAATGCGACCGTGAGAACCCTCTTACTTCCCAGACAAAGATATGAGGAAAAAATCTTATTTGTTATTATCTCGTGAGGTATCGATTATTGGCAATTGAGATTGACCTTACCGATTTGTAATGTTATCTGCCGTAACTACGCTTATTATGTTCATGATTTTGTATTAAAACCGTTCCATATTTAGCTTCGAATGTATTCAATATTACACAAACAAATTAATAGCGATATTAACTGGTCTCCTTCATATGAGTTGATATAGCTATTAAAAGGATTCAGATTTGTTCTACCATTTTGAACAATAAAAAATAAATAATGTATTCCGTATCCGCAATCATACATTGTATATTATTTTAAAGCATCTTTTTGCTCTTATATAATATGATGTGTTATAAATAGTTACAATTTAAAGCAAAAAATGGTTCACACGAAGGAATTGTGCAGACAAAATAATCCTACAAAATTCGTAGACGCGTTTGATGTTTACGATGATAGTACATATAATAAGTTAGTTAAGTAGTAACTCTAAAAATGTAAGTACCCCACAAAAAGAATAACATCACTGCGCAATACATTTGTAGCAAGCTGCCAACGAAATTTAAAAGGCTTAATTAAGATTAAATTATAATTAGGTCATTATACCGCGAGTCTCCTTACATGCCTCTTAAGGGTGCACTCACACACATCAGTCACCGTCAAGTCACCGATGACTGATCGGTGACGGTTTGTGTATGTATCCACAAACACCAGTCACCGTCATGTTGTCCGTCAGTCACGTCGCCGGTTTGACTGAATCATTGAACACATACATCAGGTTAGTGAGTGATTAGACGTGTGTCACGCTAGAGAACATGTAGCAATTGACGGTAGCACGACGCTGACTGAACTGAGACGTGACGGCACCGGGTGAGTGGGGATAAAAGTATGATACATGTATGGAAAGATTATTTGACGTGCCTGACCGGGGACGTCACTGATAGATTTCGTGCCGGCGACTGTCGTGTGGGAACAGAGTCATACTAGAACTATTGATACATATTTTTTTTTAATCCTGTCCGGTGACGTGCCGTGACGGTGACTGATGTGTGTGAGTGCACCCTTACTCTGCCAGTCATCGGCATAAAAGAGCTATTTGACGACAACTCGTCAGAGTAATCAGCCTCGTTACACACACGGGCCATGTGACGTCATTACTCGGCTTTTTTCGCAATTTGTCGAGGAACATTAATTAAAACACTCCCTCGGTATTTGAGACAGTGAAGCGACTTGCGTTATACCGGTTCCACAACGAGCGCAAGTGTAAAAAATTCCATTCTTGAATTATTCAATGCGATATATAATGCCCTTTGAGTCTGTTATTTATATGTGACTTTTTCATACGCACGTGATTTTTATAATTATTGTCATTTTTGAACGTTATAGAAACTGCAACGATGTGTGTTTATTTGTATTTAAAAACTGCTTCTAATAATTCGCAGTCAGGTTAAATGTAATGAACTTGATTTTAATTTATGGTAATACAATCAATGATATTATATATATAGAAACAAGAGGAATACAATGATATCTAATTTAAATTTAGAAAGCAGTAAATAAACAATCTTCTTAAGAGCCCTTTGTACTGAAAGTTTAGGCATTTTAGGCACTGAGATGGCTCGCGCCCGCGTTGCGCAGGAGCCGGCGCGGCATGAACTCCGGTGACCTATGAAGGCGGGTGATTATGCCACAGTATAAATAAATCAGTAGTTCGATTTTATTTGCTATCGTAGGAATGTTGTTGATATATAAATTTACTACTTATCCTATACCATTAAACGAGCAATATTTGCATATTTATACAGGGTGTCCCAAAAAGTAGTGATATACTGAAGCTGGGAGGTAGAGGACTTAGAGGGCTATCCGAATCACCCCCATGTGTGTTATGCGATTTTTCGTATTTTCGGAGTTATTACATTTTTTTTCAATTTTTCATCTATCGCCGAGTACGATGAGATTTTTATTTATGGTGACGTGAATTATTGCGCTAGATGCTTGTTTTTTTTTGTGTGCTAAGCTGAAAGATAGGCCAATTCAGTATGGTAACATTTACTATCGTTAGATCTTCGAATGGAATAAAAAAAAGAATTAAATGCTATGAAAGATAAAATTACCCAGTATGTTCATAACTTCAAGGGCCCATAAAAAAATAAAATCACATAAAAAAGGTTTTCCATTTGGCTTTTAAAAACTTGCTCTATCGATCAGGTAGCTACCCTAAAAATTTCATTTTATTATTCTGAAGGCTTCAATCGAAAAATTGAAATCTAAATGTGGTAAGTGCAAAATTTTTATTAACATGATGATTATTAAAACCAATAAATAGGTGTTTAAAAATGAATTTTTTTTAAATAGCCCCGCTGTTGCTCAATGCAAGTGCGACATCACCGTAAAAAGTTGTCTTTTTAATGTCTGAATGCTCTTTTATCATTTTTAATGGTTTCTTCTGCTACTATGAATTTCCGGGTTATTTCGTCCAAATTGTGGCAGTCTCTCGTCTTTGTAGTATCCCCACGGAAAAAATTCAATAGGGTTTATGTCCGGAGACCGTGGAGGCCAGGCTAAAGGGCAAAAATACCCTGAAAGATGGATTGGTCGTTGCAGCCTGCGCATGCGCCGGTGACGCCTGCTTTAAAGCCTGGCCTCCACGGTCCCTCGAATAAACCCCATTGATTTTTTTTCAATGGGGATACTAAAAAGACCTCGGCTACTTGAGAGAATGCCCCAATTTGGACAAAATAACCCGGAAATTCATAGTAGCAGAAGAAACCATTAAAAATGATAAAAAAGCATTCAGACAATTAAAAGACAACTTTTTACGGTGATGTCGCACTTGCACTGAGCAACAGCGGGGCTATTTAAAAAAATTCTGGTAATTAAACACCTATTTATTGGTTTTAATGATCATCATGTTAATAAAAATTTTGCACTTACCACATTTAGATTTCAATTTTTCGATTGAAGCCTTCAGAATAATAAAATGAAATTTTTATGGTGGCTACCTGATCGATAGAGCAAGTTTTTAAAAGCCAAATGGAAAACCTTTTTTATGTGATTTTATTTTTTTATGGGCCCTTGAAGTTATGAACATACTGGGTAATTTTATCTTTCTTGGCATTTAATTCTTTTTTTTATTCCATTCGAAGATCTAACGATAGTAAATGTTACCATACTGAATTGGCCTATCTTTCAGCTTAGCACACAAAAAAAAACAAGCATCTAGCGCAATAATTCACGTCACCATAAATAAAAATCTCATCGTACTCGGCGATAGATGAAAAATTGAAAAAAATGTAATAACTCCGAAAATACGAAAAATCGCATAACACACATGGGGGTGATTCGGATAGCCCTCTTGGTCCTCTACCTCCCAGCTTCCGTTCATCACTACTTTTTGGGACACCCTGTATATTTGTTTGTATATATACAGTGTGGAAATTTTCGATGTGCCCTGAATGGAAAGTACTTGAAATACTAGGGATAGCAAATTTTTCTGAAAAGAAACATTCCTTTTTCAAATTTTATTTTATTATTCAAATCGATAGAAACAATATAAAAGATAATTTATTGTTAATTTCTCGTAAAAATTTTTTGGTCTATTTTATACATACATTTAAAGTTTAAAATGAAACTCTCGTTCTGGATACATTAATTTATTTTCTTCTGAAAATATTGGTAATAATAATTTAAAGTAAAACAAATAAAAAAGGCAAAATAATAATTGAATATAAGTAGGTATGTAATAAGTAAGTTAGTGTATTCTAAATTTTTGAAAATCTTTGAATGCAGTTCTATTTCTTTTTAAAAATAAAGGAAATTTGCTATCTCCAGTATTTCTAGTACTTTCACCCAGGGCCCATCGAAAATTTCCACACTGTATTTACAAACAAATATATTAATATGCAAATATTGTTCGTTTAATAGTATAGAATAAGAAGTTAATTTATATTTACAACAATAATCCTAGGATAACTAACAAAATCAAACTACTGATTTATTTATACCGTGACATGCTCGCCGTTTTACTCGCCGCTCGGTTCTAATACGCGAACGGCGACTGCAACGTGGTCGGGAGCAAAACTAGCACAGGTCCTCCCTCGATAACGTCCGGCTGGACTCTGGCTGCACTGACGTGGTGCGCGCGAGTCGCATTTTACGTATTATATTTTATATAGAAAAAAATAAGGGCTAAATTAAAAATCTATCCAAAAACTTCCCTGTAAAACCTGATTAGTAAATGAAATGTCAAATTTTCATAAACATAGCGTTCCCCTAATTCTCATAAAACTGATTATGCTTTTAAAATCGATGTTACTTCTGATTTTTTTTTGATCGAGTCAAATGTTTAATATTGTGTTTTTATCCAAAAAAGTCACTAGATCAAACGTTTATCTGTGCTATATATTTTTTTAGGATTTTAAATATGATGATTTCTATCCAAAAACCATGATTTAGAAACATACATTTCGGAGCAGGGCCCCTTAAATCACTTAAGTACAAAAGAGAAACACTTTGCATAACGGTATATCAACATCGTTTTAATTCTTATCGTAAACAATTTCTTACTGAAATGTTCACACACACAACTTTATATCGTCATTAAATTATCTGCTATAGTATATTGATATCACTTAAAAGCCAATAAATTGCAGATAAACATTTATTTCTGATAATCAATAAATTCACATCAGAACATTAGCATACCTAAATCACTTATGTGTCATGACAGTCAGCAGGCTAAATATTATTTTTATTTTTATGAAATCTTGCATATAAACCTATTACAAATCGCAAAGGGATCAATGTCCAAGGGCCCGGTGTGCCCCAAGCCTAATACATCGTCATTTCCTCGAAAGTAATTCAAATGGAATCGTGTGCGCCGTTATTAAATATTTCATAACTTACCTCGCCCCCTCCTCCCCGCTTCTCACGACCCCCTTCCACCCGGAGACCGCATATTAAAGTCATAAAAAAGGGTTGTTTGATCTATCCCCTAAAACAATTTACATATCTCTGCTCAACCCGCCGCTAAATTATTTAATTAAGAGAGGCATAAGTTTTTATTATTTTAATATGGAGCATAAAATTGTGTGAATGGGACAATACGCTGAGTAGTGGCTTGAATTTTGTCGCCGAGAAGCCTGCTATTATGGAAACTGATTTAATATTAAGAATATGCTCAGTACGCGTCTTAACTCATTATTATTTTACGCCTTAATCTGTGTAGTTCTTGGTAAATAAATCGAGTAAACGCAAACCTTTATCGAGTTTAACATAAATATTAAATCGGTAAACAAAATAAATGATGGTTTATTAAAATCCCATATCGTTATAAAATATGTTAAAGGTTTGTCACATTTGGAGTACCTAATGGAAATGTAAATGACTAACTTTTCTGTCGATCGATCCAACAATATAATGTTGAACAGTAAATAATGATACTATGACACTAAAATATATTAATAAACTATAAAATAACTAAAATGGTACGGTAACTTTGAAAAGCTCCGTGGCATGAAGGCTTGGTCTTTCAACTATGAGGTCTTCGGTTCGAGTCCTGAGTATCGCATTTCTTGTAAAGAAATGAGTGTAACTGGTGAAAAATGCTCCTTGTTTATGACATAACTTTAAAAATATAAGCCATTCTATTTTAGAGCGTAGGTATTATCGTGGCGACCTCACTATTGTATAAGCATAGTATAAAAAGAACGCGTATTATAAGTAGACTTTATAGGTATTGCTGACTTCGAATAAGTAACGATGTATGAACAATTTGCGTCTAAACACCAAAAAGTGTAGAACCCATGGATTCCACACAGTAACTTCCATTAAACTGTCTCGTACCTAACGAAAAAAGGTGTAGTTAGACGAAAATATTCAATTACAGAAGTGCGGTCACAATAAATGGCGGTAAAAAGTGGCCACGTGCTCGGGAATGCACGTGAGGCTGGTATGTTAAGCAGACTGTAATGGAAGCAGGCGCCAAGTATCGAATTGCGGCCAGATCTTTGGATACTACCGCCTCGCTGGGAGAGGGTGCGACGTTTGTGTTCTTAATGTTCGGCATACTTGTACAAGAGCAATTATTTGAAGGTTTTTAGTTAGGTACACGGTGCTCGCTCTATAGAAGTATTATTATTAGTATGTATTGTTTTATAACAGTTTAAACTAAAACAGTGTATTCTAGTTTAATAAAGATTTATTTTATTTTTATCGTTATCCTTGTGCTGACTTACAAAAAACAGGGGTTCCCAGTTTAAGTGATGGAATACCTAATTGTGTTTGTTTTTCTTACATAATAAAAATACTCATTATATAATTTAAAATTACTCAGTTATTAAATTAATGTGCTAGTGGATTTTTTATTCTGTTATGAATACAAATCCATTTCGTGTATCTTCATAATTAAAAAACTCTAATGAAAATTATACATCATGCCATATTGTAATTTGGCTACACACATGCTTCACAATAACAATTAAAGTAATATTAATTACATTAATGTATTATGTTATTATAATTTGGTATTAGGATCATAAATTTACATACAAAGTAGTTTTCTTCTTTTTGCGGACTCTTCATATTAAGTTTATACCTAGCTTTATAATTAGTGTCCAACATAAAAAGTTGGGCATGGGCATATTATTAGTATTAGGGTAAATGTTCAATTCTATTAAAAGTACCTATCTGTTTGGTAAAGTCGCACCGTGTTGTAGCGAGCGAGCAGTTCGCTCATCGCTGTCACAGTGGACAGTAAGGCGGGCGGCTGCTGACCACCCCAGGTTAATGAGAGAATTTTTATGTGCTTTAACAATGAGGAATGCAAATTTGGCGGCGGTTACCAGCGCGTTACACTCGCTATTGTTTTAATGCCTTCGCTTTATGCTTACCCTACGACTATTATACGTTTAAATTCATTAACCCTCGCCTGTATTACGCGGTATTTAGGACTTAGCCTTTCGTTTTGTTTGTTTTTATACACCTATAAATGTTAAGTAATGCGCATTATGGAACTCTAAGTACGGTCGGGGTATTGTTGCTTTTTGGAATTTTAAAACATTAATTAAATTTAAATAAGTGTGAATGGAAAGGTCATTGTTTTAGAAAACACGCAAGTAGGTATTTAACCTTAAAGAGATATATTTTCAATTTCACGTTTAGGCCTGCAAGGGTCGCTAAACTAATGAAGACAGTAAATGCGTAGAGTTCAGTTATTACATAACTCTATTTGACTTCAATTAATGAACATTCATTTTCCATAAACAATCACGAAGATTAGATAAATGCGGAGATCCCTTGACTTGATATTATTATATCTGCTGTGAGAGTATGTGTAAACAGCACGCACGATTTTCGAATGAATAGTTATCATCAGTTTGCACTATCACGCAAATTATTATTTTATTGTAATCAATCAGTAGATTGTACGCAGGTTGTTACAGCCGGCCAAATTGCGAGGCTTCCGGCCGAAACACGTTTTTATTAAATTTTTCCGAACGAATGTTTTAAATGGGAACGTGCGATTTATTTCACTTGCAAACGATTGCTTATGATGTGCTTGTTAACTTTATTTCACGGTTTATGCACAGTTTTGATTTTTAACAACTTGTGATCTTGTTGATTGTGAAGATTTTTCATCGCTTTCATCGCTGGAAGTTAAATGTAATTACCGTTCAACGTGTTATCAATTTTTATTTATCTACTCTTTACCGGTCATTAAGAGTTTTAATCAATAACAATAAAATGAATGGCTGTTAAGGGCTATTAATGCTTGTTATGTCCGCTTGTTATTGCAAATCAATAACACACGACTGAACGTAAATCGATTGTTTTGAAATAAAATGTTGTTTGTCGACTCATGAAAGTTCATAAGGACGGTCAATCGAGCGCCAGCGGGACACGTTCTACATATGACGGAAATGATTGGTGAAATCGATTTCCAACAATTTCCACGGAAAAAGTTGGAGAATTAGAGCTGGCAGAGTTGGAAACTGCCTCAGGGCGGGTTCAATTACGCGAGTGCGCTGCGCAGCCAATAATTGGCACCAGAGTCCGCGACAAAGCGGCCACAATGGGCTCTGATTAATTTTCGAACTACACCCGAATTCTAACTAGCAAACACGCGACGAGTTCCATGAAAGGGGCCCGGGAAAATTACTTCGCTGTTTCGCTCAACCAGACCAATGTACCTTGCATTGTCTCGTGTCTGCTCCATGGGCTGTTTTCGATCGTACTTCATTACAATTTGGTGCCCTATTTTTTTCTTTAGTTTTTATCGCTAATTTTGTAGCTATGTGTTGTCAAATGAGGGTTGCTTTTGAAACATTTGATTTATGATTTTTTTAATTGCATGCTTGTTTCTTATTTATACAATATTAGGTTACTCTAATTGTCATTCTATAATATGAATAATTAAATAATAAAAATTTCGTGAATATACGAAGACCAACAACAAAACCAGTCCGTCTAAATTTGGATGAACAGAAAATAAATTTTAAGATTCCAATTCGTATTTCGTAGCATCATTATTTATCGAATGAGATAATGTAAGTAGGAATTTCAATCTATAAACAATATTATATAAATATAAAATGCCTATCTACAGCGCTAATTTAATCAGAATCAGAAAGCAAAAGAGCTGTGGTTCAGAACAAACCGTAGGAAATTAAACGTCATTCGACCACTTTCTTCCGACACAATGCAGATTATCCTACTGACTATCATTAAGATTCCGAGATTATTTGCTTTGTAAGCGATAGTGGCATTGATTAATATTAAAGAGTATTTATGTTTTGATGTTATCAATAAATATTTTAAAATATAAATATTTTCATGAGACTTATGATCAGATTGTGATATCTAGACGTATGATAAGAGAGGTTTTTCTTGAAGAGTTACCATATAATATTACCATTAAATATATTTAACCTTACGAAACAGCATAGGTATTACAGCTTATAAAAATATTAGCAACGAAAATTTAAAAGATAGAGCGTTTCCTGATACGGTTGCGAAAGCCAGAAGTACCGATCAAATGTTCTATTTTAATGATTATCGTCAAAATATTAAAATAAGATAATAGTCTCTGGTGTTTAATTCTCATAAATTCTAATCGCATGATTGACTAAAAGCTTAGAACCCATGCTGTACTACCAAACCGCACGAAACAAGAATCAATATATCGATTAAATTACTGTTTAAAAGGCGTAAGTCATTACAATATGAAAAGCAACGTACACGTCAGGAAATTAAACGCCGACGCGCGGGCTACTGGGAACCGCTTGTCTGCGCTCACCGCTTGTTAATTGCTGCTAAGATAATCATAAGTAAATGTTCTGTTTATAATGTAGGTGGGTTTAGAAGTTATCGGTAGATAGGTGGGTAATATACTGGATAGATTGGGGAATGGGGAAGTGTGGACTAGATTTTCCGTTGTATTTGATATTGTTTATTCATAATGAAGCTGACATTCATGCGTTCTGCTAAACCATAATTATTAATTTACGAAAAAATATATATGAAACTTGAAAGTTTAAAATTATCAAACAACAAAGCACTAGTATATGGCTGCCAAAGGCTTCTAATCGCAAATGTCTTTCCTTCCGCCTATCAATTTTAATTTAAATCCGAAATAAACCGTAATCGGTATTTGCCTTCACACAACGTAGAGCTAAGCAAAAGCTCATTTAATAAATTTGTTAGTAAAGAAAGAAAGAAGTAGTTTTATTAGTATAAGAAAGGAATAGTTCAAAAAATACACAGCTAATCTTCTTTACATTACTAGATAAATGGCTAAAGTAGCTACAAACTGTATCCAAAATGCATGGATTGCGGTTCTTCGTTGGAGTGCGATACAATCCGTCGCCAGGAAATTAAAACGAGTGGACGGCAGCCCTGCGACGTCACGTCATTCAGCTTACGACTCTATTAACTAATGGACTTTCAACGTATTCTCTTTCCATCTGCTTTAATTAACAATATTTACTCGTTTAAGTGTTCGTTTCAACTATTGTGGTTTAAAATGTTTCAGATAGATGTTAGGTAACTGGAACCTATTTCACTTGAATGTTTGCAGTTTGTGAAGCTTTTATGTCAAGTTTGTACCATTTTACATTACACTTATTTTTATGTTGTAACTTGTTTTTAATTATCCATATAAATGAGCCAGAAACTTACACGAAATAATAATTTTCATATTTAATTACTCCCTCTAGTTCCTATAAAATTATGCCCATGTACGCAACTAATACATTACCCTACAAGATTTTATCGTATCTAGTTAGTGTTGTATCTTGCATAGTTTCTTATTTTAATTTATTATAATTTACATTGTATATTACTTCAAACGCATGTACGGAGCATAGCTTCGAGGTGCTTAGCGTGACTAGAATCGACAAGCGGCTGCATGCGCCTGCGCCGCCCAATTAGACTGGCTCTGGTTAATAGCCTATTAACACTCGCTTACACTGCGAGTGCATCTTCTTACTGCTGTTTATCTAAGCGACTAGATAATTGTGCAATTTATCGAACTTTGTTATTTATTTTATTTATTAGAATTTTCATTAAATTTAATGTTACATACGGACAAATTGTTGGGGTCTTCTAGGCATTTTAATGATGTTTGTAGGTATTGGGTATAATCGTTTAATTCGCGTTTGTAGCAAATATAGTAATTATTTATAAGGTACACGTTTTAATAGGAATTTATCTGTTTTTTTGCTCGTATAAGAATTAAAATAAACATATACTTACAAAATATTGAGCCATCTTATTAATATAAAATCCCGGATAGATTATGGAAGGTTTTCTACAAAAAGAAGATCAAAGCCCAGAGTCTAAATCGATCTTCGACAGTATGATATAATTAAGTAAAAGCTTTCACTGACCGCTGATTACCAATGCGGGTGTGGTAATGCAATCGCGCATAGCAAAGCATATATCACTAGTAATTCGCAAATATAAACGAAACTCGCCAATTACTAGCCAACTAAAATCAAAACTAATTGCATTCGAAATGATGGCTTCAACATCATTATTCCGTCACCCGTTCAGGAAACGTGCAATTGAAACCGGGGAGCTGACCTGGTGTATAGCACGCGAGTAGATTGCCGCGATCCGAACGTTTCGCGTTAATTAATTGGATATTTTCACACGTCAGCGGCCAGATCTGGCCAAATAGATCAGCGCGCGGCCCGTAATTAGCTGTATCGGTGGGCCCATCGCTTCGCCCGCGGACCTCTCCACGCCAATTTGGCGCTGCTCTTCGCTAAGGGAAACTAGACAGATAAGGACCAGAATGCTAGGCAATAACCTCATTATGAAATAAGTGGGCTTCTGCCGTTCGATTGTGGATAAAATCTGTTTCGTTTGTAATGATCGTTGCTTCGTGAGCTTATCATTTGTGGGAGTTTCCAAGTTTATAATTAAAATTTATTGCAACTGTGTAATCTAATCGATTTGCTTGTACATGCCAAAGGTTAAAGCAAACACAAAATAATGTACTATTGTGTTGTCTTAGCCAAATCTTTTCGAGTTTAAATAATTTGTACAAAGAGAGTGTATAAAATCTTATACAAAATTACAACATCAAAATAAGTAAGTATATAATTTAATACTTTATTACTATAAGAAGATAATGCCTCAAACCAATATCTATTACAATGAATAAGCCGGCCCTCAGATACCGATAATTTTCTTAACAAAAAGCCGTGTCAGTCGTCAGAGAGTTGGAGAGAGAGAGTGACTAGCGCGAGCGGCGGGCGGCGGCGAGTCGCACGTGTTATCCATTGAGCCAGCTAGATTGATAGCCGTCGGGAAACAATTACCTTTTTGTCGGCAACTCGATACACCGCTAATTACAATAAGTGATCATTGACTTTTTTAATTACGCCGCCCATTCAGGCGTCGATCATAATTGCTAATAGTTGCCAGTCAGTGCATTTAATAAAGCCCGCAGCGACTTCGGAATGTTCATAGTTTCGCTCGCGGAATTTATATTATAAACTCCGACAATTCATAGTATTTTTCAGTATCGATACCGTCGACTGAGATTTCGTTACGACGAAAGCGATAAATATTTAAAGCTCCGAGGAGTCGTAACAAAAAGTTAAAATGAAACGTATGTATTTGAATGTCAGTATGTATGACGGAGTCGTAACCTGTTTTTGCGGGAGCACGTCTCGGCGGCCGGCGCATTCCTCCGCGGGAGATGCACGGGACGGCACTGCCGGCACGCCGCACGCCGCACGCCGCACGCCCGGTACGGCACGGGGCATCGCCCGCCCCGTGAGAAACGTATGTTCCGACCTCTAATTACGTTTTATGCGATATCGCCATTTAATTAGCAACATGTTTCCCATTTCGAAACATTAATTAATATTTTCATCAGAGTTCTCCGCATTTAACTGTGCTTTTATTACTCGCTCGAGATTTTAATAAAGATTCTCGACCACCCTCGTCGGAGTATTGTTGTTTGGAAAGTCCTTATTAAGTTTTTCTTTGTTTTTACAATGTCGAATTGTTAATTCGATTGCCGGTCGTTTTGCGATTATCTAGCAAGTGATTACAATGTAATGGGTGCATAAAATACAACAATGAAGTGAGAAGAAAATGCAATTAATTTAAAGTTAATGAAATAGAGATAAGAAAGCAATATTAATAATTATTGTAGACACAGGGTTAATACACCATCCACGTACGGGCGGACAAATTGCGACAGCTGACCGCTGGTAATGACGGTACAAGAATGACATCTCACTCATGCATTGCGCGCTGCGACGATTTACGAGTTGCTTCGCGCGGTGTTAACTCTGTTTTGTAACTTTTGTTGTACAAATAAGCTGGATCGATGAAATTCATATAATTCCACGTATTTTAGGTCCGAGAGCGTGAGAACAGCACTCCTTAGGAAACTAATTACACTGAATGCGGCCAGGGTCTTCAGTTAATTAGAGGCAGAGCGGTTCAACCCTCTTAATTAATAGGCATTTGGGCTGGAGGCCCTTATGCTTACCTTGCCTGTTTTGTTTCAATTGTTTAATTACTGTTCAAATATAAGCAGAAATTATTGTATTGCCTATGTAATTCCATTTCGTATTATTTCAAATGTATATACCAAGTAAGTGTTAGACTATTTACATAATATTTCATACCTGAAACATCGGAATATTTTTTTAATTATCTTAAATTGTACTTAAATAAAACTTAGCCCTTGAAGTGAAGGGTCTTTACTCGCCTTTGGCATTAGGCATGATTTATTCCAAACTTAATTTTTTTAGTGGATAGTTTTATGTGGTTTATGGCGTATGGAAAACGTTTCAAATCGACCTAAATATTGAAAATGAAAACAATGAAGGTACGGAGGATGAAGGATTTAATTAAAAAGACATAAACCTATAAAAAAATATGTAAACTTATACTTTTATCGGTATAATCGAGCATTAAAAGAAACTGCTTCACCGTGAAAGTGTAGGATGTAACCTTCATAAGTTCTAGTTCTTTGTTTATAATAATTCTACAGAAAGGGGTCATTGTTACACTTAAAACTTAATTTTCAATAAAAATTATACACAATTGTGTTTTAAGTAACAATTTGAGTAAGCCATTACATTTGATTAATACAACAATTTATTTCCTCTGAACCTTTATGAAGTGCTAAAGATAATATAGAGTACAGCTCGGGATAGAATCAATAAAGTATTTACGAGGTGTCAGTATAGAGTCGTAAATGTGAAATTGTCCTCGCTTGTGGATAATGGCGCGTTTAATACATTTGTGTAGCTCCATGTACCGTAATACTTAAACCTGTGTACATTTCAACGAAGAACATGGCTCTTCGATTAACATAAAATCGAGACGGCTCCGCGTGGGCGCAGGATCTGATACTAGGCTACGGGATACATGTTCCCCAAATGTATTAGATGTTGTACCGCATTATTCCAGATTTACGGAAATCACACTTAGATACATTCAAGATTCAATTCGAAATAAGTATGATGATTCGGTCCCGCTATTCTCAAAGATTAGCCAATTGCGACATAAAATTAAAAATAATTAGGAGATGGTCGACCTCGCCGCGACTAAAACCGCACCAGACAACATTGACCCGCGTGCTTATGACTGTCAACCGTTGTGAAATCAAACTTTGCGTGTAGTTATTGCCCTTTAGCAATAAAATTAAGAGGAAAAGCTTGTTATTTCATATCAGCACAATTCAATTCGACATTCAATAAAGTAAATTTCAAAAATATTTCTACTGCATCCGCAATTCCACCTGGTATCGATTACCTACTCATTTTTATTCTTATTGTGTGCTTTACGAAGGGAATTATCTGAATATTCATGACAGTAATCACAATGCATATGTGAAACGTCGACATAATAAATGCTTTAATAACAATAATTTACAATTACACATCAATAAATCATTTCCAATTAACTCATTAACGAAGGATGCGATCGAGGAGAACTCGAAGCTACACTCGTAATGTTTTAATGAATGCGTTCAATATAAATAGCGGTTTACAAATGTTGCCTGACATGTCCGACGGCGAGTGCCGATACGACGCACTGATAACATTCCGGGCCAGGATTCGAACACGGAATTCTTGACGTGGTCAAATCTGACGGAGCCCAGGTAACTGTACGCTATCCAGCGTGTACGTTCGATGAATGCGAGGAATGCCCAGCGAGCAGATTGAAGTGCGTCTTCCATCGATCTGGAGCTGCCAATCTAGGATTTCGATCGGCTAGTTAGCCGCGCAATGTCCCGAATTCCGTTGCTTGACGACGTGGCATATTGGACGAGAGGTGGTCGTTGGGCGATAGGATCGTGACAGAGAATTCGTCGGTCGGCTGCCGGCGGAATGCGAGCGGTAATTGATTTGTCCTGCGTAATCGACGGCGAGCGAGATTGACGGGAATCGAGACGTCATACACATCTCAGATAAAGCGCAACACACTCTATTGACCTTTGCGGACGATTTATAGCCGTGAAATTACAATTAGCGATTACTCGCTATAAATATTATCCGGTCAACTATAAATTACGCGAATTTATTAATAAATTAACACGAGCGCGACGCGTTTGATTAAGATAAAATACGGACACGAAAAGTTCAGTCTTTTTATAAACCTAATTGTAACCAAAGTTAATTTCAAAAATAACGGTCGAAAGCACTCGGTTGCAAATAACAAATATTTGTTGTAAAAATTGTTTATAATATAAATGGGCTTCGGCAATTTATCGCACGCGATTTAACTGGTCCGGCCGAGCCTTGGAAGTAACCACGCGAAGCCAAATAAAATTAATATTCATAGCCGTTGTATTTATTGGCTTTCAATTAGTATAATCTTAATGGAGCATTAACATATGCGCGAGCGGCTCGCTCGATTCCTCTTTAGTGTCGTCGGGTTGCTAGCGCGTTTTTTACTTATACTGGATCGATTTTAATAGAGCTTAATGCGTTCCAAGTTAATTTTAAATTGGATATTCATAAGTGGAATGAATAATAAGTTTACTCACCGCCTTTATAATTATATTGCCTTGTTTATACATACGGTATTAAAGAATGATAGCGTACATTAATATATTTGTCAAAGTTCGCCAAGTTTCCTGAACATATTCGTTAATTTCTGTTTAATGATACATAAATCCAAATATAAAATTATATACAATCCTGTATAACAGAAATAAAAACAAAAGTTGCCTCTGCCATCCCATAATAGGTTAATGTGAACAATCCGCTAGGCCACGGCTTAACTGATGTCTTAAAAAGGCGCAGTGTGCTGAACTGTCCCAGATCACACTCGTTTGAATAATTACATAAATGGGCAACTCAATGAGGTCTATGCTGGCAACTCGCGGAAGGCTCGCAGGCGATGACCTCAGGAGACCGGTTCCTTCCCCCCCGTCCCCCCACGCCCCTCGCGCTAAGAACGAGACGTTTCATTACGTTATTATTAAATTAAATGCATTATAGCATTGTGGGCATTAGTCTGAGACGAAGTTCTGAGGGGATAATGCGTGGAATCTTCGCTAACTTTTATTGGGAAATTTTCCATTTAACGCGGGCTTTTAATGCTCGAATCGTTGTCGTTTATTATAATTATTTACATAGATATTGTATTGTATTTAACAGATTTGTTTTTGCGGTTATTGATCATTGTTTGGTATTTAATCATTTCTGTGAACAACAGTAAGTTTATGGAAAATTTACGAAAATGTGATTTATTTTTTCTTGTTGTGTTATAAAATAGCATTGGTTTTAATTTATTGTATTGTTTGACTTTATACAATAGTTTTTGTTAAGACTTAAGAATGAGATTACGCAAATTTCTATAATCTTTAAAACTTCAAAATTAGGTCACATAAGAATTAAAACCAAAGGGGAAAAGTGATAGGGAGTAAATAAGTTTCAGTCAAAATGAAACTAAAGATAAAAAGCTCGTTGGTTTCATTCGATTTTAACTTTATTTTTCTATCAACCGCCACTTTTAAGTTATTCTAAAATACATGAGTCTGCGTATTCTGTTTTCAAATAAGCCCATTCTTTTATTTCCTAGTTTAAAACTATACCAGAGTTTTAATAGTATGCGTAAAACTTTCGAGTATACATCACTATACTTACATAATATAGCATATATATGATATTTCATATACAGATCATATTTTCGGGCCATCGACGATACCAGGACGAGGCGCATCACAAAATATCAGTTTACATCCATACCCTTGATGTTGCCGTTGTCTCTACTCTTTTATTTGTGTTTTTTCTTCATATTGCTTTGGGCACCGACCGGATCGTTCAGCAATGAAGTTAGCCACAAATGCACTTTTATAACCATCCTTAAATCAATTCTGTAATCATCTGTGGTTTGAACTTGAAGAGTGTTGGTTGTTATTTTTAGCAATGGTAACTATTTTGCCAAGCTGGTCTGGGCAATTAGAAGTAACGTAGTTTGGGTAATGTGAAGAAAATTGTAGATAAAACACTTGATATTATTTTTTATATCTGTAACAAAAATGATTCGCTTGTATAGATTGTTTCGTACACCATTAGCTACATACATATACAGCCCACAATATTTCTGCGTATCTAATTTAAATCAAATAATATATTCAATTTTCTTTTTGTGGAAGAGCAAAAAATATCAGCTTATAGATCACATTTCTAAAACAGATTCATCCCGTAAAAAACCTACTCTCTTGTTTCACAAAATGTGGGGGAGACCTAGAACCAGGGAAATTGAAAACAACTCGATTATCAATCTCCATTAAGTTATCAGATTATTAAATTCTTGTCATTTCCTCCTTCTTACTTTTTAAATACCTGATAGACGAGAAAAATAATATTTTGTGATTTGTCTCTTGAAGAAAAGAAGATCTTACGCAAACATACTACTAATGCATCGACAAAGTATCTAATGCATCATATTTAGATAAACCTATCATCCTCATTAAGATCCAAGACAGGTAAACGCAATTAAAGCCGCTAATTAACAACAACGGAGTAATAGTTAATAACCAATTACCAAACGCTTTCTCCACACACCAAGAGTTGGCGCGTCAAAATATCATGGCAATAGAACGGTTTGAGTGCGTGCTAGGGCCGCTACGGCCGACCAATTTATTTGCCGGAACGTCAGATTTCGAGTGCCTCGTTACGACTAAGCCTCCAATTAGACTTATCCCTAATTAAGAGATGCCAATAAATTACCCTCCATCACGGGCTAACGAAGACGCGCCGCACTAATAACGCTAATTGATTTTGAGTAATGAGCCCGAGTTTTGATGGAGCTGATTGGGGTGCGTATTGATCGATATGCGAATATAGTTCTTGTGATCTTATTTGATATTGTAAATGGGATGGATGTTTGTTAAGAGATTAAGAAGGAATGGCTGAATGGATATAGATGAAATTTGTCTGAAGGAATAGGAAATTTGTCTGAAGGAATTATATTTTTTCAGAGAATATAAATGATGTTTATTTTAATATACCTAAATGTGTACGGATCGTTTAATTTAATGTGAATAACTAACATAATTGTAACGAAAATTATCAAGATAATAATTAAGCATCATACCGCAGCTAACGTAGTTTATTATAACAAAATTGTTATAGTTTTATGACCGTGAAAACCTATAATGAGTCTCGGAATATTTTTATTTATTTACGATTCCATCTTTATAATCACAATAATTTTCTTGTGGAACTTTTGTTTATCTAACATTGTAATCACGTATCAAAAACTTTTAAAAAATAATGAGAGATGAGATAAAAGTCAAATGTGTAAATGACCATGGCAACACTCAACAAACATGATACAATTAAATACTATAAATAAAAACGACTTACTAACGTATGCAAAAATTTCACGCGAGACGCGCAACCTAACTACTCACTATTAAAATAACTTCAACGGAAGAAACCAATCGTAAGTTAGTATCAACAAGTAACTACGCGCAATTTCCCTTTAATTGAATACCATTACCATAGTAAAAGCTTAAGGCGTTACCCGGCAATTTCGACTATGTTCAACCTCTATAAAGTCTGGTACAACATAAAGCACAATACCGAAAAAAATATATAAAATAGGATGGTCTTTGATCTTTAATTGCTCGCGAGGATTTTTTTCCAAAGTTAATAGATTTCTAGAAAAAAAATGTGCCGTGGTCATCGATTTTTCCGCAAATACTCTATAAACTTCGTAACCTGCTGACTTAGAGCTCTGAAAATTTTATGTTTAATAAATTATCAGTTACACAACAGTCCCTGACGAGGATTTTTTGTTTCACTGATTAGTATCTTTTTAAATACAAAATGCGAGGAAAAAAGAAGGTGCAGCGGGAGAGGTTTGAGATCCGTCTAGTATGGTCAAGGTTATTAGCGCATGTATAAGCCTTAAGTTTAATTACTGAGACCGAGCGTTGGACTCGCTTGAAATATTTCCTGATAGGTAAATATCATTTAATATGCAAATACGTAATTAGATTCATTTTCGAGCCGTGGGCCGCATCCGCGACGTTCTCAATTTATTTCATTATGTTTTTGTTAATATTACATTTTAAATTTTATGGTGTTTTGAATATTCGCCATTACATTTCAATGACCTCTGGTGTAATTTTTTTGCATACCTACGTAATTAACATGGACGTAGGTACGGAGGCAATTTTAGTTTGGTTCGATTTCCAGTCTTCTGATCCGAGTTAAATAAAGATTATAAAATATGTTGTATTTATTTTATTCCCACGGTTCATTTATGATGCGACTTTTGAATACATAATTAATTTAATAAATAATTTAAGATAACTAGGTGAATATGAATGCTTATGTATTCTTATGCAATAAATGAATGACGTAAATCGAATTATCGACAAATAGTCTCGATAAAAAGAATTATATAACTTTTTTCCAGTGTATCTCAAACACACTGATAAAAACAAAAAACACAGGGTTACGTAACATCTAAATAATGAAATATATTAATACTAGCTGCTCCGCGCGGTTTCACCCCCGTGGTTTCCCTCCTGTTGGTCGTAGCGTGACGATACATAGCCTATATAACCTTCCTCGATAAATGGGCTATCTAACACCGAAAGAATTTTTCAAATCGGACCAGTAGTTCCCGAGATTAGCGCGTTCAAACAAACAAACAAACAAACTCTTCAGCTTTATAATATTAGTATAGATAATGTATGGGTTCGAGTAGGTATTTCTTGGTTAAACATTTATGCAAATGACCATGTCTTGTACAAGCATGCATAACTGTGCAGACTAATATTATTCATTGTAAATATTGTATGCATAAAAGGCACATCTTTGCATTTTCAATACAATTTGACATGCGTTTAAAATATTAACATTGTTCCAGTCACGTAACTAAAGAGAATAATGTTAATTAAGTATAAAATGTAATAAAATTATATATCTTGCTTAATGAATACACGTTAATTACGAAGTCATGTCCTGTTTTGACATTGCTCGGTGCATGAATAATTGAATATAAATGATCATTATAAGTCCGTGGGGTCAATAAGATGTTTGATTTTATTTCTTAAATAAGATAAGGATATTTGATTTTAATTTCTTTATTTAATTCGTAGATAAGAATATTCATAATTATTTTAATTAAAATAAAAGCTGTATTTTTATGAATAAAATCTAACAAAATTTCACTTGTTGGTAGTTAAAATTATTTATTGTTCAAAATTCAGAGCCAACGTTGAAATATATCTTTCTAAAAAAATACATATTAAATTCAAATTCAAATTATTTTCAATTATTTATTAATTTCTAAGATCGACAAAAGTTCGCAATTCAAAGTATGCATTAAGTTTATTTAAGTGTCGTTTAAGTTTGCATTATTGAAATGGATTATTTCTAAAAAATAAAACGTCTTGGTCAATAAAATTCAAGGTAAAAATAGAGCTTTTACGTGCCTCTACATTATTAAAGGTTGAACGATCAATGTATGATAATAAAATATAGTGGTTTTTAAAAATGATATTTACTTATTGCATTTATACAGTGTAACCCGATCCTTTGAATATATTGAAAATTGATTTAAAAACAACTTCTGTCCAATCTGGTTTTATCTGATTAAAGTTGAATGCGTTGTTTTTCATGTTCTGAGTTGTTATGTTCTTGAATATTGTCTTGGAGTAAGATGATACTTGCCGGAGCTTTAGTTAGAAGGTAAAGTGCTTTTTATTAAAAATTTAAATATGTTTCAATATTAATAGTAAGTCAAAAATAGAAATAAAAACTTCAAAATATCAAGACAAGTGGTTTAAATAAATTTATTTTTTCTGTTGTGTTCTCAGTCTTTCAATATAACATTTGTATTATTTCTTGTATATTTTTTCAGGATAGATATCTACATTCTTTATTCTACTCAAGCTTTATATCTTGTGAGTAAAAACTCTGTACTACCCGGGCAACATCGTATACCACAGATAATTTAATATGTACCATACAAATATCGTAGACTGTGTATTACATAAACTATAAACATGCCTTGCTAAAGAAAACTATGTCTATTCTAACAATAATTGTCTCTAACAAGTGCAGCAAAAAATACATTTTCCCACCTTCGCTATCTTTTAAATAATTAACGACACTATTGAAATACTCTATTTGCATTGTACACTTTATGAATTGTCGATTGAAATATCAACCAAGCTTTCTCTACAAGTGTCGACGGATAAGTGCTTGGTTAAAAAAAGTAATTTTATTGTTTTTAGGACATAAGGTTCACAATTGCGTGCATAGTTTGTTCACCTTGTTTAGGGTTACTGAAGTATACTCGTATTATGTATATCGTACAAAATATATTTTTTATATTTTACACTAGTTTATATTTTTTACACTTTTTTATATTTTGAATATCGACTATCCATTTTTAAAATAAAACAAAATAATTGTATCCTTATTTCGTAATAACTTCCAATAAAATAAGTGTAAGCTCTGAAGAAATTTTACCAGAATTGTACCTGATTTCAACTAAATAGTTATTTCAATCCTCACAACGCAACGACGCGTATCGATTGTGCAGACAAAACAAATGATTTATTGATACTAAGCAATTAAAAAAGATACACACGTTTATCTATATTTGATCATGTTATTTATCCAATCCGTACGCTATCTGATTCGTTTAGGATGAACATAGTATCTATAATCTGTAATTATTTGTAGCAGCCCTAATCCCCGAGTAACCGATTGTCGTAGGGCCCGATCTATGACGTTAAATAATGAAGCATCCATTCGTACCACTTACAACACCATTACTTACCATAATGAGAGGGCTTAGATAAGCGTAATGCACTTAATTGGATAAGTTAATGTTGGTTGTAATGAATTTTGTGCTGACACACTATCGCTGTGAAGTGAAAGCGATCTATCATTTCGTAGATAGGAACGCAACAGATAACAAAGACGTAGAGCTATTGTTCTTTGAACAAGCAATGGGTTTTTGAACGAAACAATTGAAAGTAAACACTATCAAAGCCGTCTAATTGCTGTATAAGCCCTCAATAACCTCATATAATTTATAACTTTGAAGCTTAACAACTGTATCGTCCAATGTCCATACAAATAAATACTATGGTGTTCTAGGAATACTAACCACGGTTTACCGAAACCGTAGATCACTGAGTTCTGACAAACATTATCAGAACTGAGTTATCAAAGCAAAGGTAATTGAAATCGGATCCTGTTGACTGGTGTGACGAAGCCAATTAGTGAAATAGATGTACGTACTACGGTTTTATAAAGATTTCTTACGTATCTGTATCACATTAATTAAGCTATATTCACGTGTAGCAGACGGGCGTCTGAAGAACGGCACAAATAATATTTCGTTTATTAATTTACGTCGTAATTAGTTAAATTTACAAAAATTCAAATTACATTTAGAGTCGAGCGAACTGAAAAAAAAAATATGAAAAGGTTTAATATTCAAATTGCGAGATGAGGTTAACTATTCGCTGTAGGTAAATTAATCGGAGGTTTTTCTCGGAAAAGTCCGAGTCTTGCTTGTTTCAATTACGTTTACTAATGACTTGACTTGTGCCTGCTAATTAGCCTCGCTAATTAATCAACGGGTTCGCCTTGTTACATGAACGTTGCCTAATAATGAACGAATCTGTACACATTGAAATTATTTTTAATTATATTAATTAAACTGATTATTATACAAGCTTAATTTCTTTTTTGCTGTTTTAATATCTTAATATTTTATGGTTTGTATTTTTTCTATGTTTTTATAGTAATTAAGATAATTATAAAACGGAAAAAAGTGCAAGGCTAGCAAGATAATATTTAGTCTAAATAGAGTCATTATAAAATGAATTATAATTTATGTCTTCTTTTTGTTTTTGTAGAAATTGTCTTTTGTAGATAGACAAATATAATATTATAAATACGTAGGTACAGCTATATTATCCTAAATAAGTACATACATATACAATGTAATGGTTGCAGAATTTTCCTTTTTTGTAGACTCGCTAACTTTTCTAAATTCAACAAATCTAATTTTATTAAGAATTACTGGTCTTATAATTATTAACCTTTTATCTTCCGGGGATTGAGGTCAAAATCTTTAAACTTGAGTGCGGTATAAAAAACAGTATTCCTAAAATCAATCGTAGGTATCTACGTACTTCGGATGAGCAAAATCATAAATATTTTTGTTTGCAAAAAATGAACTCACATTATTAATGTTTGAATCGAATTATACTCGGTTTAAAAGATTGGAGCGAATATCAAATTAAAGTGCAATAGGGTGAAGGCATAAAAGCAAAAGATTGCATACCTGTGGCACTTGGAACCAAGAGCTCTACTAGGGATGTACAACGTTATCGATACTTTTTGTCCAACTTTCTTTTTTCACTTATTACACCTAACCTTGAAATTATTTTAATGTTAAAAAGTTATAGAAAATGTGTACGTAATAAAGTTGTAACGAAGTTGAAAAATATTCAACAGGAAATAATTACTTAGTTTCATTCCAATGTGTTTTACAAGCGGTTAATTTAAATTTAATTAAGAAATAAATATAAAAATACAGCAAGTGAGTGTAGTATCAGCATAACAATATTTTAATTCGTTTCCATATTCATTTAAGGTGGTTTATTTACATCATGCATGGGATTCTAATTGTATTGTAAATTGTAATTAAATTTTCAACAAAACAAAAATAAAAAGGTGAGGTATTGTCCATAAACTCAAAACAAATTACCCCAATATTCGCCTTATTTCCAATTATAACGTTTAATTTCTACGGTGTCACAACAACAAAAAAGGACAAGCCAAATTAATCTAGTTAAATAACATCCAAAATCGATACACTTTCAAATCAATTTACCGTGTCGTTTGCCCACTTATCGAGCATTGTTCCGAGATACTCTTTGTGAATTCCCATCCCTATAGCCCAGCGGGGGGTGTTCGATGATTGATAGCTAGCCGGCTGCACGACGCGGGCGAGCGAGAGGGTGACACGGATCGGGCTCGGACGTCCCGCTCGCACGCCCAGCAGGCTCTCTTCGTAATTGAATGGCAATTACCTGGGCTGTAAATATGACACAAGCGCGTAATTGTAGGAGTGGAACGCGTGAGGCCCGACCGCAGTACGAACGTTTGAGCGGACTTTGAGATGAAATATTGACCGTATTTTAGATTGGGTGAGCTAGGATTACGGTGTATAAACTTCGTTATGTGTGAATACAAATCGATGCTCGTTTTTGCAATGTAGAACGAATAATGTTTCAGAGTAGTGCAATGAAAGTAGGTCGTTCAATAATTAATATAGAAAGTAATCGATTAGAATTTTTATTAGTCCAAGATTTCAGTGGTTTTTATTATGGTATCATTAAACATACATTACTTACTTTTACTAGCTAACAAATGTGACAAAACAAAAAAAAAAGGTTCCTTAAAATATTATGCTCTACAGTCTACACGAATTCATATCAAAATTTATTACCATGAAACTTAAGAACATGGTAAAATAAATAAATCTTCACCGAGTGTCGTAATCGTGGTGTCAAGTGTTTGACACGAGTTAACTTTTTTATTTTTTATGTAACTAAACAATGACTGAACACATTATACTTTTGTTTCTTTTTTTCACGCTTAATGCTCTATTGTCAACAATTTTATTCTCATACTCGTAGTCCTCCACGTGTAAATGTCCTCGTTGTGTACGTAAGTAGTAAGTACCTATATCCATACTAAATATTATAAATGCGAAAGTAACTCTGTCTGTCTGTCTGTTACTCAATCACGCCTTAACTACTGAACCAATTTGCATGAAATTTGGTATAGAGATATTTTGATACCCGAGAAAGGACATAGGCTACTTTTTACCCCGGGAAATAGTATAGGTTTTATCGCGGAAACGGGAAAACCCATGTGAACGGGAACTATGCGGGTTTTTCTTTAACTGCGCGGGAGAAGCTGCGGGTGGAAAGCTAGTACAGTATATGTCTTTCTGAGAGTTTGTTTTCATTTTTTGCATCCGGCCGGTATGTGAGTGGCAATAATTTCAGCAACTCAATTTTTAGGAACTAATTTTTAATTTTATAATAATTATTATGAATACATCCAACAAAATCATTTTTTGTATCCTTTAAAATAGTCTGCCTACGAAAAGAAAACAGTTGCAAAATAATGTGTATTAAATTTAGAATTATCAACAAATTAAAAAAAAAATCCTACTTAAAAAAAATGTTTTCATTATCTGTGACGGCATTTTTTACTCGCTGCACAGTCAATACCTACTGAGCTTTTACGTTATATTGACCGTCTCCTAGGTACAGTGGTTGACGCGTGAGCGTAGAACCGGGGGGTCCTGGGTTGGATTCTCGCGTGGAAACGAAGAAAAAAAAATGTCTCGGTCTAACAGTACACAGAAGGTTGATCACCTACTTGTCCCTAAAGAAAATCGATCAGTGAAACAGATGTATGGATAATGCATCTGCCCCTTACCCCACTTTGGGTCACGGGGCTTCACTTTTTCACGTTGTATCTTTTACTTTTTGGGTTTGAAATGTATGTCTTTGCTGACATACATAATACACGGCATTGCAAATTACTCAGATAAGGAGTGAATTGCCATTAAATCTGTCTACACATTTAATCTAAGTGAATTTTATTATTATGTATTTATTTTTTTAATACACACATAAAAAATACGATTAAGAAGAATAAACACGTAATGATTATTATCAAAGATCTATTTTATTTTTACTTTCCTTGTCATACAGTTATTGCACTTCCCTTAAATAAGTAACTTACTTCAATTTTATTCTACCAATGTCGATGTCCATTACCTACATGAGTAAAATATTATTGAAATAACTCAAGTAAAAGTTGGTCAGTTGGAAAATTTATGACCAAAATTTAAAATGATTGCCGTGTAAACTTAAATTAAAGTATCTTTCACTTTATAGCTTAATCAATCTGAACTGTCAATGAATTAGTAATACATGGTTTTATACTCAACACATTTACATACTACTAAATAGTTTAAATTTTTGTAAGATACACGGACTAGGGTGCATATGTTTCAACCGCCAGAAGGCGGTTATGCCGCAGGCTTTGAACCACCTGTCCCAGTAATGAGAAGATACAGAAATAAAAACAGAAATGACCTAGTATTGTTACGTAGTATACACTATTATTTATTCTGTGGTTTGTATATAAATGTACATGTGGACAGGATTTGCTTGCGGCGCTAACGTTGGACACAAGATGTGCTTGCAATTTGGTTTTGTAGTCTTTCTAGTTTTTTATGAGAAACGAAATATGATCATGTTTTTCTTGACAACTCAATATTAGATTTGTTTAGCAAATTCACGCATTAGAATTAGAACTTCTTGATTAGAACAGAGTATACTCGTATGACGTTCACGAGATTATAAATGTTTTCTTTTTTATTAAAAATATGCCTACATTTAAATCTACACGATATAGTATATACCTTACAATTAAAACTTATACTTAGACTTTTATTAGAGTCCATAAAAAAATATATCTAAAAAAACAACACTTTTAAAAATGGCGCACAAATAATTAATGCAGTAAAATAGAGGTAACTTGCAGGCAATTGGAAAATGTAGGTACCTCTTCTATACCTTTAATGATTGTAAAAATACTTAAATTATATTACATGAATAATTAGAGTCTTGTTTTTTATATTGCCCTTAATAATATACATAAAATGCATTTCATTTAAATTTCGAGGTAAATTTCCATTTTAAAAAACTCAATGACAAAGGCTTCCAGCTTGTGTTATTATATTGAGTAGATAAATTATAAAAACACTGACCAGTAAAAGGCAATTAGGCAAGGTGCAAAACCAGCAAACGAAGGGACAAAACGGTTTTATGTCTCTTTTTTATTGGCCTTAATTATTTTGTTATAATAATCATAAATATCAAACTAGAGTATTCTTGTATTCGCAATAAAATATTTTTCATTTTCAGTACCTAATCATAATAATTTAATCGTGACAGCTGTACAAAGTTATTTTATAATATTTTTATTTCAGATTGGCCATGCAATTACGACTTATTCGTATGACAAACTAACGATGGCTCTAATGTACCCAGCTACATGACAAAAGCTAACAGTCATGTTTTAATTGGCGTAGCTCGAGAGGGTGGAGGTATCTCCCGGTCTCCCACCATTCAGTTTTTCTCACACTCCCAAAATACAACAGGTGGTTAGATGAACCGACAAGTAGCCAAATATGAATCTTTTTACACCTAATGTTCATGGCATTTTTTTAAATTATCAAATTATTATTTATATACAGTATAATATATTTTATAAAGCATGTTCGGCGCATCTCTTATTCTAATAAAATAAATAATTTGCTAACAATTGTAAGTTGTAACAAAGTTTAATCATAGTTCTTTATATAAATCCTTCACTAAAGCGAGTCCTTCGTACAATCGTTCATTTGGAGCGTTCACACGCCTCATTAAAGTCTTTTTCGTTATTCGGCGACCGCGTCTACCGTTTCCCTGAACACAATGAGCGAGTGATTCGGCGGCGAATAACGAGGGCATTTTGTCCGCCGCCTCTCACGTCCGACGCCTTCCGACGCTCAATGAAAGTTTACCTGCAGCCGTAACGAGCGATTTGTCCCCTGGCCCCGCGCCCCCGGGCCCAAATCAAAGCCCATTCACATCTGCATGCCGACACAATGCTGGCAATTAGGCCGCACAGGCCCTACAATCGAATGTAATGCGCGCTCGTTCGATGAAGCCGCTAAGCCGGTCGGTCCTGTCTCGCCAATTTCATCGCCTTGCACATCCTTCAAGATCCAGGGACTCGCACTGATGCCTACTAAAGCTCCACGCTACCTGCTCCATTAATGCACGACATTGTGGTCGACAAATTCATTGATTGATTAACCGAATTGTGATGGAGGGTAATGGCAGTCATTCGTCATTTCAGATAATATTCCAATTACGTTGATCACTGCGTATCTTGTTTTATTTTCGATATAAAGGTTAACGGTATTGGTAATATTATTTATTGTAATATACTAAGTTGTAGTGTGGAGGCTAAGTCGTGGGGTCAAACGTTTTGTGCGCCGCGTCATCGCTCCCTTTGTAAAGGCAATTTGCAGGCAGAGGTCTGGGTCAACTGTACACAGTAAATCTTTCCACCTGCTTGACTCGTGTTGAGTAACAGCTGTTTTAATAAACTCAATATTAAGTTTCGTTTGAAGTAATTGTGGTGTTGTTGTTGTTTATCTGATTACGATAGACAATTTCTTGAATTTACTGTAGGTGTAATAATGGAAATTGTAATATTTTTTTCCGCTTTAATAGCCAACAGCTGCTTTAAATCCTTATAAGTTCGTAAGTTTATGGGTATGTTTTTCACGTGTTTATAAAGCGAAACTCTTTTATTCACCATATTCTTTCATTATAAGCATTCAGTGGGAAACAAAAACATAAAACACCCCGAAGTTCATACGGGTATGTGAAGATGGCTAAATCTTTTGGAAACACATTGAAAGCAATCGACAAAACAGTACAATAATGCTAAATTAACAAGTTAACAATCACGCAAATGTAAGCTGTGTGGGTGAAGTCTAACACACGGGCGTTTGGTACATCATTAAGGAGCATTCAGAGAGTCCGACAATATTCTTCATTTGCGTACGGGGCGGCCGTCATTTGGCGCATTGTGACGGACGAAGCTGGATGCCCGCCCTTACTGCAGATGCAGTGTGCCGTTGCCTTAATTGTACTCTTGTTTGCATGCAGGCTGCAGAATTTACACTTCACTTATGTGCGGTTAAGCTTCATTTTAGGCTCAATAGGCGCAGATCTACAAATGAATTGCTCTGTCCTAAGTTGCACGGCTTAAAATCAACCGTATTGTGTCATCTTTTGGAGTCGGTACGGAAGAGCTATAATATTAGATTCACCTGGCAAAATGATTGAAGATTATCCGATGGCTGAACACAGAATTCATTGACATTGAAACTCATTAATTTTAATTGTAGTATGTACAATTACAATCATAGTTTTATTGCTTCTATGGCTTGCTTACATTGTGTATTTATTACAGAGACCTCAAAAGATAACATAAATTATTGCTTATAGGTTATAGTAACTAAGGTTTCATGTTTAAAAGTAATATCGTAATAACATGAAATTAAAAATACTGAACTTTAATTAACCTTATTTGATATGATTTGACTTTTAATTAATACAGTTAAACACGAAATGAATGAGCTAGCTTTCAGGTTGGTAGCTCGGTACCTACTATTATATAGAGATTCTTTTTTTCAATAAAATCATGGCTCTGTTTGCTACAATAGTACAAATGATTGTTGAAAAGCGCATAAAAACATAGCGTGCATGACTTCACGGCGGATATATACTAAGTAAGAAAGAAAGTATTAATTTTTTTTAATGTCTTAAAATTTTTAATAGGTATTTCACTTACCTACTTAGAAAATTCGAACAAACCAAAGCATAAAAATGATTCATTTGAGCTCAGGACAACAAAATAATTAATACAAAGTTGTTCATCTGAAAATAAATATTCCGACCGTCGAGGTATAAGGTTACATGCAACATTGTTTAGTTATAAACAGAAATTATAATATTTATGATTACCATTATTAGCTTTGAGTGCGCGATGTTTGTTGAAAAGTAAACACAATATGAAACCCCTTAATATGAACTTTACTTAACTTTTGGACATATTCATTAGTACATCCTATAGTTTCAATTTTATTTTGCAACGCTTTTTTTATAGATATACAAAAGGAGATTATTCGTATTTATCTCTAGCTGAAAAGATGAAAAATATGGATGAGGAAAATGACGGTAGAGCTCACAGTAGAGCTAACTACATATTTATTTAAAAATCAATATATTTTATAATAAAATTATATTACTTATATTATTATGTACTTATTAGCGCACTAGGAAAGTTACCTTGTGTTTAGATTTAGATAAAAAAAGAAACAAAACAAATTTTAATGAAATAACAAGTTAATTATCTTCTACTTCCTACGAGGTCACGGACAGTCTAATCTGTCTATTTTGTTGACAAATTTAAATTTGTAATAAAATGTTGTTGTTCATTTATAATTTTTTTTTATCAAACTCAATAATTACATTTGTATCTATTACGCAGTGGTATGTATCAATGTTTATGGTCTCCAACTGCAAAAAAGCTCTAATGTTTGATACTAGGACTTGGGTGTAAAAAAATATTTTACATGGCAGTTTATCTGCACATTATCCACTTTGCCATTGCCACAATCCTTGAAAAAAAATATTTAACCCTTCTAGGAGGCCTGTGTGATTTATAGTAGGTACTATATACTTGTCGAGTTACCTCGAACCACAGATAATATAATACTATACTAGATAGATCATAGAACGTAAACAATAAATAATAAAGAGTTGCCTAATAGGAGGAAAAACAACGCCTAGCCAGCTGCCAGCTGTGATTCAATTCAATTCATGTAAACGACACATCATACCACGTTATCATTACTGTGACCATTTTCTGTTATGGACGCGATCTAAATTATTTGAAAAAATAGGGTAGTCGATAGTTTTTACGCAAACGTGGCCAAAGGCATTTTCAAAATTTTCATGTACATTTATATTATTTTATATACATATTTATATACCAACTTAGAAGTGAAATCTCATGCATTTTTCTTATACTTATAATATTTTTTTACACAATGCTGTTCCACTCAACTCAACGCACGCTTCTTATTAATTCATTCGTAAAAGAACAATCACAACGAAGGCATCATATCTAGAGTATTATATGAGTCATCAATTAGCATTTTATACAGCCAAACGTAATACCCGTGATAAATAAGATCCATTAATTTTAAACTAAGATTAATTTCGAAGCGGATATCGGTCGTGCGGCGTGCCGCTGAAACACGTTAACCCTGTATGTTCATTGCATACATCATAATTTGTTTCTTGGAGTTACAGTTTTATTATTACCGTATATATTATATATTCTGTGGAATAATATAAATAAGATATTCTTTGTTATTTGAAACTTTTAAAGGATATTAGTATGTAACTTCTAAGTGAAGATATTAGTGATAGTGAGTTGTTACCACGCAAACTTACTGATTGTGCTGATATAATTACTAGATAAAATATAGCCTAGAATCAAGTTGTGCATTCGTTAATTATTCTATTCTAATTTCAATGCGTTTGGAACAAATAGCTGAAACTAGCATTCCGTCTTACACGATACAGCTGGAAAAAATGCCCTATGAATCTGTATAATATACTGCATGGACTTCCATGGCACATATTAAAAAGGCGATAGATTTCATCCACCTTATCATCATAACATAATAACTACTTAAATCCGTTTATAAAATTTTAAAACTGCATGCAACATGTATCTCTTCTTTAAATAAAAAAAGCAGCAGAAACAATAGACACTTATTCTCCACCATTACTCACGTATATGTTACCGATTGGCCACAAAAGATGCGCCCGCGCTGATCCAATCAAGGCAAAGCGTATCGGCTCAATGATTCTTAAAATTACCGAGTTAACTCTTAAAGCCTGATCTTTCCTCGTAACCCGACACGAAACGTGTAATAAATTTTCTGTGTAGAGGCATTTGACTTATAGATTGGAAATACATTTTCGATCATAATTTTAGGTTGTCTATGGTCTGGACTCTGGGCAGTAAGATACAAAAAAAATATCTTGCAAAGTTGCATTACTAACTAACTTTTATGTTTAGGTGTTATTACTTATTATTTAATCATTTGTCATCAAATTGTCGTAGGTATTTGCCTGTATCATTCGTGTTTTCGTTTGTCGTCAATCTCTCTTTTAATTATTAATTTAAGAAATTTTAAAAGGTAACAAAATTTTATTTCGTTTCTAGCACACATAGTTTCGGCTAGTACCTATAGTTTTATATTTTCTGTGGATAACGTAATCGAGCTTGTCTTGTTGTTTTTGTAGAACAAAAATAAGAAATAAGGAGAAAATAAATATTTAATAGGATTAACGTGATAATTTCGTTAAATATTAATTAGGTTAAGGATAGTTAGATAGGTAGGTTTATATAGGTTAAAAAATAATCTACAATGTTGTATTTGAATTTATAAGTAGGTAGGTATAAAAGTGAAAATTACAAAAATACCTATTCGACTGTAAAAAATAATTTGAATTGTTATTGAAATATATTTTAAATTTTAATTATCACTTGTACCTATTTATTTACATTCTACTAATACTTAATAAGGACGATTGTAATAATATTACCTATTTACCTAATGCAAGTTAAACTTTGATGAATAGGCCATTAATCTTGATTACTTACTTCATTAATTTGTCACCAACAATGGAAACGATAAAAAGCCTTAGTGTCACCCGCTTAATAAACTGCATAATATTTTACCGTAACATTTTTTATTATACACTTTATTATTCCTTCCTTATTAACCCGCCATTTGCCGGTATTCGCTACGTCAAAATAACTCACTCAGACTTTATTTAACTTCAGTATGCAAATGCACTCCAATTAGCGGGACTTATGTTTCTTGGTTGGTATTACTCATTATTTCAAGCAGGATTTTTTGCCGTAGTATCACGGTCGTCGTAATTAACCAAGAACGGGACGGATCCTTCAACTTTTTGCTTATTAACGTCTAATCTTGGTTTATGTCAGTAGATCTTAATTAATTCAATTAAATAATTAAACAGTGTAGGTGAAGGCTGTGGCTTCTCTTATTCAAAATTTAAAAACTTAACGTTCATCGTCGTAATGACGACTTGCCGAGTATACAGGGGAGGCGAATTAATCAAATAATACGGTGAGGCGCGGGGCCGGGAGACCCCTTCTCCGCTCCCCTCCCCACCGCGAGCGACCGCGTGCTTCAGTCGCAACCGAATCGCTGCGAGGGGAAGTGTCGTCGATCCCCATAAACAACTACTTTTTTCGAAGTTCTCTTTACACACAGTTTTTGTTTTAAAGTTTGTTAGAAAGTTTATGTGCATTGAGTCTTTTGTTCCGTCGAACTTAAAAAGTACATGACTACTTTCGGTGGAATAGTTTAAGTTAACAAGTTTAGTGAATTTTTTGTTATTGTTGATTTTTTTTGTTTGGTGAATCGTGTCGATTCGGAGACCGGCGGCCCCACGAGGCACCAAACCTGGACTTACGATTAACGGACCTCTGAGGACAAAAGCCTTCAGGTAAAATAAACAATAGTCCTGCATTGTAGTGAAGTTGCTTGTATTAAGTATCAAATTTTGTTGCGTTGCGTGCTTTTTGTAGTAATAAATAAGTTACATTAAAAAATATTTTAACAGCCGAATAGAATTTAGATGAATATATCACGGAACATCGAACAAACACCACGTGCAGCCTCGAGACACCACCAAGTCCCAGCCAACAACATCAACTATTATTTAGAAACTAAACAATACGTCATAAACTAAAAGCAAAAACATTGACGTTACAAGCATCGGCAGCCTTTGTACTTTACATTATTATTATTAGTTACAGGGACTTACGAGGGTTTACTTTCCTATGCTATGCAAATTCTACAGACGTAGATATTTGAGGTAGGTAGGTATACGAATCACAATGCTTTATTTATGAAACAGAGTCAGAATACTTTCTAACAACAACAGATTTTTTGTTAATTTCAATGAAACATGTAATAACAAGGTAAAACTCAATTACAAAGAGATAATTAAACCATCACAGATTTATTTACTTTGAACAGCAGTTTTCTTTAAAATAATCCCACTTTTAATTAAAGCTTTAACGAAAAACAAATAAAGAAGCGGACCGTGGCGTACAACCCTTCTGCAGAGACTTCAATATAGCGGAGTTTAAGAATTGTACCTATTGCCCAAGTACTCGCAGCTACTCAAGTTATGAATACTGGGCTAGAATGTATGCCATATCCCGAAGCCATAAATTATTTTAATAAATGTAAACACGTCAAACTATTACAAACTAATAAAGATGGCAATAAAGTGAAATTCCTGTGCTGGGTGTTATAAAAACTTTATTAACGAGATAAGTTGAAATTAATTTTTACAATATATATAAGTAATATTACATGGACCACTTCATTTCATCGCCGGTTTAATTAAAAACGAGTGCCCGCTCCCCTCCCTCCTTTTCGGGTTGAAGTACACTACACCCTGCCCCCGCATGGGCGTCTCGCTCCGCTTATATTTAGATAATTGTACAATCATCTAAATTAATGAGTCTCTCGTCCGGTCCTGGCCTCTATTGTTTTATGTTTACCCTGCCCACTGCGTAAACAGTGACAATTTAATTTGCTGAAAAAACTTTCTTATGTCGTCCTTAAACATTCTATTATAAGTTTAGTAAACATTTTTATGTATTTAATGAGTATAGTTGTTGGGGTGTTCATAACTTTCAGTGTTGACGACACTGACAGAGCCGAATGCAATTAAAAGTTTTACTACGTGCGTGGACGAGGCGCCCGCGCGCGAATATCTACCTTAATTTATGCCAGCGATAAGCTCGAGTTATGAGAGCCAATTAATAACTTATTTAAGTAAGATTTTCAACGCGGTACAACTATTTTAATAGAAGATAAAATTAAAACTTTTTCAAGCCTTTAATAAGCGCGCTTGTTAATGTTCGAATACGGATCACGGAAAATTATAATCGTCAATTGCTTATGATTGAATTAAGATCGATACCAAAGTTATTAATGATTGGGTAGCGCCAAAACTTCGGAAACCCTCATCTTATTGTAGACGTGAAATATCTATTTCAAGAAATGGCTATCACGCGTTAGCCTTGCCAAATTAAATGTATGGAGCAACAGAAGGACGGATGGAGTGGGCAGGAGAGCCCGGAAGGCCCCAGGCGATCTATCTAATGAACCCGACCACCCCCGCCGTCTGATTTATTAACGAATTAAATGCATTCTAGTGCACCCTCATGCAAATATACGATACGTCTATAAATTAACGGTCAAATTGAGAAATAATAACAGAACAACCAATAATTCTAACCCCAATTAGAGACGTCAGACGACTGTGTTTGTGCTTGTTAACATTTTTTAAATTTAATTGACGGATAAAGCAACAGAATATAGACTACTGTAGAAGAATGAAGACTATAGGTAGATATTGCTTTCCTTAATAAAATGTTCATTATTGTGAATCAAGAAAAGTATGTCCGCACTAATTAAACGTAATTAACAAGAAAATCAATGTTCTACAATAAACACCAAACAATCAATGATATTATTGACAAAATTCTACAATCTCACCATACCATGAGATCGTCTGTAAACGCTGAACGTCTATAATGCATTACTTAATAATCCAAGTATAATATAGACATATGCATGAAAATATTCAGACGGTCTACTCATATTATCGTTGCATCCATTATTCAAGTAGGGCCGGCAGGGACCCGGGCCGCTAAATTATTAAAGATGCGTTATAGACACGCCACCCCAAACTTGTTCTTGAATCCATTATTACTGTTTGATACAAGAAACATTTGTCTAGCATTCTTTAAATTCACTTTACAAAATACTTTTAAAGATCTTCTAATAATAATAAAACAACTATCTACATATTGTAAAACCGTATCCGTTTCACGTGGCGTATTTTTATATTCGTGGATAGGTACAACCCAACAATTGTATACATTAAAAACTTACATTCGAAATGTATCAAAATGTGGGTTTTTTTTATTAATAGGATTGTTTTAACATTTAAAACATTACAACGATTGTCTAAATAAAAAATATACAAATATATTTTGAACATTCTGACAAACAATTCAATTGCCGTAGGAAAGTCTCAAGACGTTATAAACCTACATTCGGGCATGTCGCATAATTGTTGTGGAACATTATTTAAATGAAACGACGAGTAAAATAAATCTTTTAAAGGCTATATATGGTTGAATTGGAATTCTCATTGAGTCAGTAGGCTCAGTACACCTGCTTTGGTATCATACCCTCTCCGCTCAGGCCACGTTGGGCAAACTGGTTTGGATTACAGGTTATAAACTACGAAGTCGGCCACAGCGTTTGGCAGCGAATCTTACAATAGATATTAATTAATATTTCTTGTTATTTCCATGGAACTTATCACTATAAGCTTAAATTGCAACTAATCTCAATATTATTTTGTCTGATAAAGCTTATCTTTTAATAGCGACTAATCGAACCGAAATCATAATTAATGTTAGAGCGAGCGCGCACGAGCAACTTTGTCTCCGCAACTATTTTGTCTCTCCCATCAATTTGTATGGGGAGTTGCGTCGCTACGTGCGCGCTCTTTCATACTAGCCCATAGGTGGGAGAGACAAAATAGTTGCGGAGACAAAATAGTTGCGGGGACAAAGTTGCTCGTGCGCGCTCCCTCTTATTCATATTTTCCTTACTCAAACTATTAATAAAACTATGCATATCAAGTGCTAGATTTTAAAATCACTGTATTGTCTCAATCCGGAATAACAGCTTGGTCTCTTTGACGTTCACATTGTCATACATCAGAGAGGTCAATTTGTACTGGTTGTTTTATTAAAACGTATATTTTTTCTTTTCTCCCAACCGAAGCGAGGGCGTGCCACTTTAATTGTATAAAATCTTATAAACTCAAATTGGTTGAGGATGTATATATATTATGTATTGCTAGATTGCCTTTGGAATGTTAGTTTTTCCAAAAGGATTCTGTATTTTGGTGGGCATAGTGTTCACTTATTTACTTAGCGATTACCGATCTTACCGCGTATTCTCAGAAGAACCAATTTAGTCTTAAACAAAAATAAACAAAGTCTCCCACAGTTTATTTGTTCTGTTTGAATGACGGTCCCCTGTTACGGAAACTAATAATTGTACAAATAAATTAGGGTCCCTAAAATTATATTTAACGAATTATGAAGGGTCATTGCTTTGTAAGATACCGTTGGAGTTATCAATTTATTTAAGGAACTTATCCATTACTCTTCATATATTTAGATTTTCGACCTCATTAAAATCTAGTTCAATAATAAATACTAATTCAAACACGATTACATAGGAAAAGGAAGTATTCGACAAGCGAACGTTTTGTTTTGAAATTTCCTTGAAACGGTTCGCAATAATAGTCGGTGATGATGATACATTATAAGGAGATTAGAAAGTGACGTCTGGTTTCCTCTGCACAATTAAACAAACAAGGATACACAAACGTGTATAGGAAAATCTCCATCGTCGAATCTATCACGTGCGATCATAATCATAGGCCAGCTAAAACGTTATTAAAATTTACATTTGAAATAACAGCCACTTATAATTCGTTTATTAATGCGAGAACCTTTTTTAACCTTTCATCCTTAGGTATACTATTAGTCACCTAGCGTTAGTCAAAGTTTTTTAGTCCATTGCTGTGTTATGAGCCAGCTAGCAGAGAGACTCCATGCTTCCGCAGCCATGTAAACCGTGATGACTTAGATACGGACTCTGTGTGCGGGCAATCAACTTTAGCTAGTCATGGTATTAAATTGTGGTGCGGTCAAGAATTTGATATCGTAATTGCTACTAATTATAATTTGAAGAATCAATAAATAATATAAAGGCGTATCAAAAAGGTTGTTATTAAAATTAATGATGAATAAGTTTAATGTTGTTTAATGTTTATACATACATAGTTTGTTTTGTCATTGAATGGGTTGTAAGCGATTTGGATGTGTCAATTTTAATTTTAATATTAGTCGAATGAAACATGTGACTACTATTATCAAAGAAGTATTTTAATCTGTCTCATAAATTTATTCATAATACATTAATAAATATATGTTTACATTAAATACATTAATAACAAGAACCAGTTTAAACAACTCGATTACTATAAATATCTATTAATAATTCTGATTTATATTAAGAAATAGATAAAAATTATTTTGATTTGTTCAATTTTTTCATTAGTTGGTATTATAATTCTTATGTGCCTTCATATATTAGAAAATTACTGTCCATAACGAATTGCTACTAACGATATAAAGACAGTCCCTTGGACAGTGCATAATTCACCCGTTGCCATGGCAACCGGCGCCCCAAACACGTCCGTCCAACTTGGTGAAATTATAAACGCACTAAGGAAGATGGAGGATAACTATCAATAGGAATATGCATCAATAAATTGGAGTTTATCTTATAGTAAATTCGTATTTATATTTGTTTGATTTTAGCATAGAAACCTTGTCGTAACAAAATTATTAAATTTTATGCAAGTCAAAGAAGTTTCAGAGGGCTTAAATGATCTTATTTGGGGTGAAATCACAGCAGTTGCGTAATCTCCTTTCTAGAATATTTTTTTATTATCAATTGATGCTTATATTTTTTTTCTTTTATGTAGCAATTTTGATAGCTTTATAATAAATAATAATAAATTCATTTATTTCTTTCCAGTACATGTACAGTAACATAATAACATTAAACAGGCAACAGGTGTGGAAAGCTGGTGCCCATGGTAGGTGTAAAACCTGTAATATGGGTCACCAGGTCTCCACCACTCGGATGAACAGAACATTATAGTTTAGACAAATATGTATGTAACTTAAAAATCAAATTACTTTAGTTACATTATCAAAAGAAAAAAATATATATAAAATAAAATAATACAAAGAAAAACTAAAATTAAACATGCAAAAGTGTACCCGGATGAAGTGTGAGTGATTGTGAAGATTGAGTGAGTGTGAAGTGTGAGTGAGTGTGAGTGAGTTTGAGTGCGTGTGCATCTGAAATCTTAATGTGAACAAATTAGATAAATGAATCTAAAAAGGTCTCAGTCTCTGCATATGAAAGTCCCTTTAGCCAGCTATCAAGTAATATTTTCAGTTTGTGATAATTTAATGAATGTACAGATAGAATATTTTGGAGTTTATTATAAATGTAAGGGCCAAGAAATAAAAAGAATCTGTGACTGAACGATGTATTTAATCTAATTGTCGGAGCTACTATATAATTGCGACGCTCAGTAAGGGGATTATAAGGAGTGGAACTGTGTTGTTTTAAAGCGGTTTTAAGAATAAACAATTGGCGAACTGTTAGTACTTGAGATAATTTGTATAATTCTGCTGTTGGATATAATCGAGGCTTATGAAAGCAAACCTTCAAAGCTGCCCTTTGGGCACGTTCAAGCTGAATTAGATAAGATTTATATGTACCACCCCAAGATTCAATTCCATACAAAATAACAGACTGGCACAGCGCTATATATACCATTTTCATAATTGAATTGTCAGCTGATGAGCGTAGTTGCCTAAAAATATACATAAGTTTTCGTATCCTAGTCCCAACAGTTTCTATATGCTCCTTAAAAGCTAGCGAGGAGTCAACAATGATGCCGAGATATTTGATAGATGATACTCTTTCAATAACAGCTGGATTCGATGGATTCGTGATAGAAGGAACCAAAATTTGGAGGTGATTAGTATCAGATATGTCATTGCGTATTGAAAAAGTTACCAATTTTGTCTTTTTAACATTTAAGGTCAGCAAGTTGTTATCTAGCCAATGTAAAACGGAGTTGAAACCTTGCTGTGCAAGATTATAAGTTTCAAGCCATGATTTAGACGAGAAAGCCAAAGCCGTATCATCTGCATAAGAGAATATTACACCATTTTGCAATCTAATATCACACAAATCGTTCACATAAATTAAAAATAGGCTCGGGCCGAGGATGCTGCCTTGTGGCACGCCATAAGAAATAAGGTGCTCGGAGCTTGTAAGAGATCCAATTTTAACACATTGAGTTCTGTTAGTGAGGTATGACTCAAACAGCGATAATTGAAGATCTCTTATTCCAAGGGCCTCCAGTTTAGACAGTAAGATTGGGATCGAAACTGTGTCGAAAGCTTTAGCAAGATCCAAAAACAACACCATACATTTTTTTTTTTTGTCCATTTGTGAAACAAGGTGATTTACTAAGTTGTTAACGGCGTCTGTGGAAGACCGATTTTTACGAAAACCATATTGATTAGTCGAAAGAAGTTTGCGAGATTCTAAGTAATTTACGAGTCTATTGTTTATAATTTTTTCTAGAATTTTGGACATAGCTGGAAGAATGGAAATAGGTCTATAATTTTCGACACAGTTCCGGTCCCCAGACTTGAAAATTGGAAGCACTAGGGCTTTTTTGAAAGCGTTAGGGAAAGTACCGGTAGTAAGGCATAGATTGAAAATATGGGTAAGTGGGGCAAGAAGAACTTTAACATGTTTTTTTAAAAAAGCAGACGAGATACCGTCCCATCCAGGGCAGGAGTCACTCTTGATACAATTAATGATATTCTGGACTTCATTGTCATCCGTCGCTAAGAGAACAAAAGATTCAAAGTGGTGAGCAGGAGCAACGTAACTATGCTGTGAAGACGGGATTGCTTCCGCTAAGTTTTTTCCAACGTTGGCAAAATAATTATTAATGGCGCAGATAGAGGTATACTCATTTTTAGATATTAGATAGTGAGCTGTAGATTGCGGTTTATTGGAATCAATAACAGATTTAATGACCTTCCACAATTGTTTACAGTTTTTGCCTGCCTTAGCAAATTCAAGTTTCTCATAATCTATCTTAGCTTTACGTAATAACGCGTTACAAAAGTTGCGATATCTCTTATAGGTCAGCTTCAATAAATCATCATTTGGCGATTTTTTATGTTTTTTGAAAAGATTATCTCTATGACGCATGCATCTCAATAATCCTGGAGTTACCCACGGTTTGATAGGCCTACGTCTACGGGGTAATGAAAGGGCAATAGAGCAGGATAATATAACGGAGGTGATAATTTCTATAAATACGTCTGCCGCCTGATTAGCATCTAGGGTCGAAAGAACAGGGTGAAAGTCAATTGAGTTTAGAGCAGAAGTTATTTTATCTTCATTTATTTTGGTGAAAAGTGAGTCATTTGCTTCTTTCCGCTTTTTTTGTGATAAACACAATACAATAGCGAAGTGGTCTGTAACAGTTGATTCCAAAACAAAAATCTTTGCCGGAGAACGAGTCTTAATGTTGGCATGGTCAAGGCACGTTAGTCCGTGAGTAGGAAAAGAATGGCCCGGAAAGAGACCGTGGTGCCCAAGAATTTCGAGGTAAGATGATGTGTGATTGGATGTATTATTAGGCCTAATATCAATGTTAATATCACCAATCAACACAATATTCCGATAAGATTTTAGGTCAGCTAAAACTTTATCCAACGAGACTAGAAAATTTGAAGGATCTTGAAAAGCATAGGGTCTGTATAACGCTAATATAACTAAGTCACAGCCAATATATATAAGCAAACAGTTAGCTTCGTCAATATGAAATTCAACGATTTTTACATCTTTTATTGTGTTTTTATAATAAACTATAACCCCGTCGTTTTGATTAAAGTTACAAGAAGTTGAATGGGAGTAGTAGCCATCCAGATTTGGAATAATAGGATTACAAGATAGCCAACATTCAGATAAAATAATAAGATCACACCATACTTTTACTCTGTCTAGTAAAGTCACAAGTCCCGAAAAATTCGCCTTGATGCTACGTATATTTTGTGATAATATTGTAAGGTTAAGATGATTATTATCAGAAGACAGTAAGTGGGAGCAATCCTCAGGGGAGCAAGATATAGCTTCGTAAAAGGAGGTGTCGTCCAAATTATTTATGTAGTCATTAATCGCCGCGAATTTGAAATAAAAATATACACAATGTATCTATAACAAAAACCTCAAGACAAGACGCAATAATTTTAATAAAAATAAATAATTTAAATCGATATACAATATAAGTTTTAGTTAGCGGTGTATTATAAATGGTTTTAATTTTACGTTCCTTAAAAAATAACACTATATACGTTACATAAGTGACGAACACAGTAAGAATGCAGATGAACATTAGGCCGGAATAAAAATTTGTCACTAGAAAATAGTAATAATTAATCCTTAGGCATGAGTTTAAGACGGAAATTTGGTAAAATGCAATTTGTGTAACAAATAAATAATTTGGATATAAAATTATGTTATTCGAGTAAGATGAATAAATACTCACAAACAGGTCCAATAACTTATATCGATAGATTTTTAACATAAACTGTTTCAAGTTATAAGTATAGTTTATGTCATTTTCTGGTATCAAAAGTCTAGTGAAACGACATTTATCTTTATGCAACTGAACTTTGAATAAAAAATAATTAACGAGGTAACAACTTGACTTACCAGAAATATCATGATTTATAAAATTAAATCTCAAGGCCCCGTAACCGTTGAACACACATGATGAAGATGACTGAATTTTAATTTCCATTAAACACAAAGCAAATGAATAATCTATAATTGTTATGTTTAGTATCAAAAAATAATCCATAATTAACTTTTTTGATTTTTTGCCAAACATAATATTATACCACAGCATTAGTGAAGAGATCGAAATCTGTTTTGGATGTTTAACAAACTGCAATACAAATAAATAATTTAATAACACTTTAGTGTAATATATATGTAATGTCACCACAAAACTATTGAAGGCTACAAATAATATTATAATGCACTCAAACTGTAAAGATAAACGCTTGTTTTGAGTAATGAAGAAATTTATAATTTTACGATTTGTGTAGTTAAACATGGTAGTTGTATTCTCTGTCTTTGCAATAGGGTACAGAATGTAATAAGTAGCTATGCGAGTTAGTGTGGGTAGATGTAAAATAATTTCATAATGTAATGAGTAAGTGATAAGGCTTTGGATACACTGAGAAAAGTACATTAAAAATATATCTAAGACTTTAAAATACATTATTGGAAAACTAAACAATACAAATGTAAATTGGCACAAATAATAATATAGTCAGGTTGATTTTAACTTTAACAAATCAGAGTCCGTTTTAATTTCATAGCGAGGGTAACCTTCAGATTTACGCACAAAAATTCTTCCCTTATTTGTCCAACAGAATTTGAAACCTAATTCTTTAATTTTGTTACGCGCCACAGCAAATAGTCTTCTGTCTTTGTCTGTTAAACTCTCAGATATAAATATTGGTGAGCTTGGACCGGGTAGTCCAATAGACGAGGAGGTTAATTTTTGTGAGTTATCTTTGTTATACTGTTTCACTGCACTTAGAATGTTATTTCTAGTTAACACGGATGTAAAGTCTGCTATAATTGTTGAATTACCAGATTTTCCTTTTATTCGAAAGATATCCCTTATGTCATATTTTTGTAATTCGATATTTAATGCATTACTCATTCTTTGAACAATATCAAATAAATCTTGTTGTGTCTCAGACTTTATTTGTTGTGCTTGAGGTAAGTTACGAAACTCCAAAACTGTGAACTTCGCCTTTTTTTGCATATCATCAATTCTATTATCCAAAGTAGAAATCTGTAGCACTTGTTCACGCCTTTCTTTATCCATACAGGAGAGTTTTGCTTTGATATCTTCATACTGTTGTGACAAAAAATTGATAGATTTTTCTAATTCTGTATTTTGGTGTTGTATTCCAGTTAACTGTTGTTTCAACTCAGCAATTTCAGTTCTCATAGCTTGGAATGTCATATCTTGATCCTTTTTCCAAGTAGTAAGCATAGCAAGTAGTTCTTCTTTCAAAGATTTCTCCTCGGAGGAGTGAACATCGGTACGAAGCCTCTTTTGCCTTCTTCCAATTAAGGTATTTTCGGGATCAAGTCTAGTAATATCATTTTCAGACGAGACATGGTGCACTTTGTTACCGGGTGGGGATCTTTGTACTTTTGACATTTTTGAAAAAGTCCGTAGTTTAAGTAGTCAAGGTAAACCGGTTTTAAAGAAGCGGCGCAGCAAAATACACGTCTGAACACTAACACAATCCGAGCGGAAGAGGACTACTTTATCGTAAGCTCCAATGTCCAATTTGACTTACAAAAGCCTATCTTACTAAACGAATATACTACATAATATATCCATAATGGGACATAAGACCCCACTTTAACTAAGGAGATCCTTCTACGAAGACAATCGCCATCAACATCATAACTTTACAATATGTTGCTTCATTATCAGAGTCCGGAGCGCTAACAGCAACTAAGTAGATAACAATCAGCTTTCAGGCTTGTTCGAGACACGAAATTAATTAAAACAAGTTTGTTCGCGGATCCTATGCTGAACAAAGCTGTGCTGAGTCACTAGGTAATTACAGTGTGGCAGACGGCAGGCGCCTCAAATCTAACATTATCTCACACTCGTTAATATTACTTTACGGTGTTGACAAGGCACGGCCACTTATACTGATAACAACATACATTGCAATGAAAAATTGATTACCGGAGCGAATAATGTATGAAAGTAACAAACATATGAATGCAATTAGAGCAGATGGTAAGTGGTACTTTGAATAGATGATATGCCATAACTGTCGGGATAATCTGTAAAGGAATTTACAACTATAATCATTTTATAGTTCAGAAGAAAGTAATGTAATTGTACGTTATTCTGTCTCGATCTAACTGGGAAGTTTACTCGAAAGTAAAATTCTCAAATTAAAATCTATAAACGTCCTTTTTATTAACCACGTACCCTGACGTTGTATATTTCTCCATTTAAAAAACAATATGCCTTAATATCTACACCTAAGAAGTATACAAAAAAAAAAAAACGCCGAGGTAACTAAAATTAAAAGCGTTCGCGACGACATTAAAAATTCCAACTAAAATTTCAATTAACATTGCTAAGGCCGGGACTAACTTCAAGAATGATCGAAGGATTCCGTGTCCTTTAATCTTCAAACAAATTTACGGACTGTGGCGTGTCATCGAGAATTTTAATTATATTTCATGATTAATTATGTGTAACAAGCAAAGATAGAAGAGCTGAATCGCTGATTGATGAGACTTCAGTCTTTAGTCTCTGCCTCATTGTCTTCCATTAATTGCGACTTTTAACATCATACTTTGTTTCATTGTTTCCTATATAGTGAAGCGTCTAATTTGATTTATTTTGATGGCTGAGTCATCTCTGATATTAATTTTATAATAATGAAGACAATGGTATTATTTGCTTTTATGGCTGAGTCATTGATAACCATACTTTATTCAGCCCCATTAAGCTTTTAATCAATTAAAATTAATATCCATATTAACTTGCGTTTCTATCTAGCGTTGTTTTTGATGCTTAATTTGTTTGTATAAATATTCCGGTATAGTGAACTATGTACATGTACTAGTATGACAACATAGAGTTGCGCCACGTCGTCACGGCTTATCTGTCGAGTAAAACAAGGCATCTGTGAAGATGGTGACGAGTGACGATGTCCTTGACCCATTGACAGATACCACTTGAGGACACAGATGATAAACACGACAAATATTTGTGGAATAATAAGTCACATTCGTCCACGTTTGGGCCTCCATTCCGATGTGGGTAATTATACATTGCAAAAGTGTCTTTCCAGTTTTGAACCGGTTTTAAAAGTGTTGTATTGAAATCTTTTCTATAAATGAATGGTTAAAAATTTAAGAACATAATATATTGATTGTGTTATCACAAATTATTTATTGTACTTCATTAAAAAACAAACAAGATTTGGCATAGTTTAACCATTGTAATCAACTCTCGAGATAGGATGTCAAAAAATTAAAACAAAAACGATTTCAATCACGTTTCGCTGTGATAGTTACAAAGTCATAATGAACAATAGTAAAAACTGCGAATATTTGCCGGTGTGCCTGCAAATAGATTGCAGCTGACGCATATTATATTAAAACGAGCGATTACTCTCAATTTAGATGTGCATAGATGGCTACCGGCCGCTTCCTGCAAAATCATACCGTTTTCATCAATTTATGCGCATTCATTAAATGATACAAATTTTGACAAACCGTTTCCGTGTTCCACTCAAATTGTAGTGTGCTGTTCACTTCTATTATTTGATTATTCATTCCCAATAATAGATATAGATTATGTCTATTGATTTGGATTGTTTTAATTTATTGTCTGTGATTATGTTTCTTTATTAATTGTAAATTTATGCAATGTTTCGCACACGTTCTAATGAAGTCATGAATTAGTGACCACATATAGAAATATGATGAATAGTTGTAAAGGAACTGAGAAGTAAAAATGCAATACCTAATGAAACGCGGAAAAATACGTCAACTTGTTTTTGTTCAAAGTTGGTTCTTAATGTAAACCAGGTTATTAAAACGGTAAATTATATATCAGTATAACGTTATTGCTAAAAGGCTATTTCTCACAAAGTTTGATGTCTTATGGAGTTATCTAATCTGTGCAGGGCGGGATTATTTCCCCCCAACGGTCCAGGCCTTGTCGCGGCGGAGGGGCTCAGTAGCTCAGAGTTATGGCCCTCTGAGTGAAGCGAAATTGGACCAGCGAGGGGCTGAACGGCTGGTTTAGAGTCGGGGAGATTCGACCGGCCCGACGGCCAGGGCTAGGTGTGGCCCAGCGGCCGCTGTGTGCGGCGTGGGATGGCGGCCAGAGGTCGTGGCTTGGCGGACCCCGTGTCCACTAGGCAAAGGTGGCGCTGAACGGCAGTTGGGGTTGGAAAGCCTCGACTGACCCGACGGCAGAGGTCCTGTTTGTGGGCCAGAGAGGAGCCGGCTTTAATGCGGCGGTGGATGGCGGCCAGAGGTCGCGGCGCGGCGGGCTCGCTGGTTCAGCAAGCCACGCCGTGCAGCGGAGGGCGGGATCCCGACGCGTCATTGTGATGACGCGCGGAGACTCTTGCAGAGAGGTGTGGAGCGGCGGCCGCTGTAAAACGGCCGTCTGCCAACTCGTAATCCGGTCCGTGGGACCGGACCGAGGGCCGCCACCTCTGTTGAGGTGGGGGCTGCGAGGTAATCTCTATAAAAGTGCGCCGGAGGGTCCCCCGACGTGTATTTCACACATCGGAGGACCTTCCGGCGTGCCCCCTCCGGCCGGACGGTGATGGGGTCGGGGGTTCGGGGGAACGCGGATGATGGAGCGGGGAAAAATCCATTGTCTGCGCGTTGGTGGCGTAAGCCTTCGTTCCAGCAGCCACCAGCGAGGGGGGTTCTAGTGGTGGGCCTGGAAACGGGCATCTGCTGGGCGGGACACGCGGTAGAGTCGTAACCGTTCCCGCAGTTCCGTCCAAAGCAGCGCGATGGAACAGAGTGGGGTTTTAGTCGGTAGGAATCCGACATAACCACGGCTCCATCCCCGGGAGCCGGGGGTATCTAAGAAGATTTCCCCACTATAAAAAAAAAAAAAAAAAAAAAAAAAAAAAAAAAGGGCGGGATTATTTGCACAGCGATAATATAGCAATTGACCCATTATACTTCGCAACTTTACACTAACGATTTGTTACATTTCAAATACTTACCTATGTGAAGTTGGCAACTAACTAAATAAAAATGAGTGTTTCTCAATTCTATTCGATTGTACTAGGTTTGTACCGGATTGTACCGCTATTTATTTCGTTTGTACCCCAAAGGGGTGGGGAGAAACATAGGGTCGTAGTTATATGGCAACTAAGTGAATAAAAATGAGTGTTTCTCAATTCTATTCGATTGTACTAGGTTTGTACCGGATTGTACCGCTTTTTATTTCGTTTGTACCTCAAAGAGGTGGGGAGAAACATAGGGTCGTAGTTATATAGTTCGCTGCTAACTGAATTAAAATGAGTGTTTCTCAATTCTATTCGATTGTACTAGGTTTGTACCGGATTGTACCGCTATTTATTTCGTTTGTACCCCAAAGGGGTGGGGAGAAACATAGGGTCGTAGTTAAACTGAATAAAAATGAATGTTTCTCAATTCTATTCGATTGTACTAGGTTTGTACCGGATTGTACCGCTTTTTATTTCGTTTGTACCCCAAAGAGGTGGGGAGAAACATAGGGTCTTAGTTATATAGTTCGCTGCTAACTGAATAAAAATGAGTGTTTCTCAATTCTATTCGATTGTACTAGGTTTGTACCAGAACGTACCGCTTTTTATTTCGTTTGTACTCCAAAGAGGTGGTGAGAAACATAGGGTCGTAGTTATATAGTTCGCTGCTAACTGAATAAAAATGAGTGTTTCTCAATTCTATTCGATTGTACTAGGTTTGTACCGGATTGTACCGCTTTTTATTTGAAAGAAAGAAAGAAAGAGAGAAAATAAATTTATTGCAAAAAACACAGCCAAAACAACATTACAAAATTTATCTTAAGATTAGCAAACGGATACAGCCTCAGCAAAATGCTGCACAAAAACAGCGCTGATTTTCAGGCTGTACCGGATTGTACCGCTATTTATTTCGTTTACCTAGTACAATCGAATAGAATTGAGAAACACTCATTTTAATTCAGTTAGCAGCGAACTATATAACTACGACCCTATGTTTCTCCCCACCTCTTTGAGGTACAAACGAAATAAAAAGCGGTACAATCCGGTACAAACCTAGTACAATCGAATAGAATTGAGAAACACTCATTTTTATTCAGTTAGTTGCCATATAACTACGACCCTATGTTTCTCCCCACCCCTTTGGGGTACAAACGAAATAAATAGCGGTACAATCCGGTACAAACCTAGTACAATCGAATAGAATTGAGAAACACTCATTTTAATTCAGTTAGCAGCGAACTATATAACTACGACCCTATGTTTCTCCCCACCTCTTTGAGGTACAAACGAAATAAAAAGCGGTACAATCCGGTACAAACCTAGTACAATCGAATAGAATTGAGAAACACTCATTTTTATTCAGTTAGTTGCCATATAACTACGACCCTATGTTTCTCCCCACCCCTTTGGGGTACAAACGAAATAAATAGCGGTACAATCCGGTACAAACCTAGTACAATCGAATAGAATTGAGAAACACTCATTTTAATTCAGTTAGCAGCGAACTATATAACTACGACCCTATGTTTCTCCCCACCTCTTTGAGGTACAAACGAAATAAAAAGCGGTACAATCCGGTACAAACCTAGTACAATCGAATAGAATTGAGAAACACTCATTTTAATTCAGTTAGTAGCGAACTATATAACTACGACCCTATGTTTCTCCCCACCTCTTTGAGGTACAAACGAAATAAAAAGCGGTACAATCCGGTACAAACCTAGTACAATCGAATAGAATTGAGAAACATTCATTTTTATTCAGTTTAACTACGACCCTATGTTTCTCCCCACCCCTTTGGGGTACAAACGAAATAAATAGCGGTACAATCCGGTACAAACCTAGTACAATCGAATAGAATTGAGAAACACTCATTTTAATTCAGTTAGCAGCGAACTATATAACTACGACCCTATGTTTCTCCCCACCTCTTTGAGGTACAAACGAAATAAAAAGCGGTACAATCCGGTACAAACCTAGTACAATCGAATAGAATTGAGAAACACTCATTTTTATTCACTTAGTTGCCATATAACTACGACCCTATGTTTCTCCCCACCCCTTTGGGGTACAAACGAAATAAATAGCGGTACAATCCGGTACAAACCTAGTACAATCGAATAGAATTGAGAAACACTCATTTTTATTCAGTTAGTTGCCATATAACTACGACCCTATGTTTCTCCCCACCCCTTTGGGGTACAAACGAAATAAATAGCGGTACAATCCGGTACAAACCTAGTACAATCGAATAGAATTGAGAAACACTCATTTTTATTCAGTTAGTTGCCAACTTCACATAGGTCAAATACTTATTTTATTATTATTACTTCTCCGTAGTGTGGACTTTTAAATAATTGAACATCTAATAACTTTATATATTAGAGGTAGAAATGATATGTACCTATGTCTTGACTTTAAATACAATTATGAAGTCATTTCAAACAAAAAATAAATGTTTTTCCTAATACATATTAGTAAAATAACACTGTTTACATAAAAAGTTTACACATTTTAAATTGATTGCGTTCATTTGAAATTTAAATATGTACTAACATAATAAATTGGCACTTGAAGCGATGTATAGATAAAAGCAATATTGTTTATTAATATACCCGACACAACTATTACATCATTATCATAAAAAAATCGTGAAGTCTATTTTTGTATGTTATTTTAAAACAACTAGTGCAAATAGACATGCGACAAGAACGGTCTTGCGAGTGTCTTTGCATTCATATTTTCTCAATATAATTTTGAAATTTTGTCAATTACTCAACGATTTTATTATAAACAAATCCTTTCAGGAGCACGACCAGACTACAGGCCACTACACCGAATTTTGATCACCAAGTTGGCTGATAAAGTACCACATTATTATTTTATACATTATATTTTTTTTTCTCTGAAATATATTTTTAAAATCTGAAAGTTTAAATATATTAAACATATATTTCTTTAATAAGTTTATAAGCCTTTTGTTTGTTTATAATAAACGCGAAAATTGTGACGCTTTTTGATCGTTGAAAATTATTTATTTTATTTATTTATATATTACTCTTCGATAAAACTATACATATGGGAAACTTATTGCTAACTAGATTTCCGCCCGCGGCTTCGCCCGCGTTTGCAAAGGAAAACCCGCATAGTTCCCGTTCCCGTGGGATTTCCGGGATAAAACCTATCCTATGTGTTAATCCAAGTTACCCTCTATATGTGTGCTAAATTTCATTGTAATCGGTTCAGTAGTTTTTACGTGAAAGAGTAACAAACATCCATACATCCATACATCCATACATCCATACATCCATACATCCATACATCCTTACAAACTTTCGCCCTTATAATATATATTAGATTAGATGTATAGTTACAAAAAAAAAACAGTATAGTTTATTAGGCGGCCTAATCACGTTATTAGTCGAAAATTAGTCATTTAAGGGAGAGGTTTTTTCGTTAACAAATGTATGTATTTGCTTTATTAATTAAGCTAGATTATAATTAAGCATTGTATACATGGAAGATATAAAAGTTATTTAAATATAAGTTCAATAAGTGCGAGAGTGGGGTGTCTAAATTGGCAACGTTCACGAGGGTCCTTCCCGTGTGTTAAATACGCAATTTGGAGTCCCATACAATCAGCCAAATGAGCGTCGATGTAATCAATTACGCATCTTTTTACTGCGAACTTGTTACGAAATACAAATGTTTATGTGGATATTTGATTTGCGATTTTTTCATTCTGTATTGTAGAATTCTGTGATAGGAATTAGGATATACATGTAGTCATTTAAATGCTATAAGGTCTATGTAAGTAGTTGTTCAAATGTATTTCAATTAAGAAGCAATTTTTAGCTACATATTTAAAAAAATAAAAATGATAAAATAGTGATACCTATTAGGCATAGGTTAATATTTGCAGTATTAAGTACTTCATTATAAATATTATCTAATGGAGCTTTTCAGTTTTTATTGAATCCTTTTAACAGAACACTCTTTTGCGTTTATCATAATAATTAGCGAAGATGTGTGTGAATCGAACCAATTGGTTATAAATTATTAATATCAATATTATGACGGTTACTCGCTAATGTATTTGTAACTTATCACTTATGTGCTTTATTACTATGAATCATTTTTGTTTGCTTATTAATATTGTTATATTAACGCTAAATCATGATGTTTACAATCCCTTGTTAGTTAGTACCAAACTTATATTGAACCTACCTACTCATATACGAGAAGTATACAATTCTTAAATGTACTTGAAATATTCATTCAAAACGTGTTTCCAGTAACACGAAAAAGAATACACAATTTTGTGTCACCGTTCTCACATATTTAGAAGTGAAGGCAAACTATTATGTCCTCGAACATTAGCATACTTGACATTTCTTTGTTACTCACCTCAACTCAAAACAAAGCCTCATTGCGTATGCGCAATTTAAAACCGATATTCTTTATTTATGATAGTGCACATGTGAATACAGATTTGTCTTATAGAAATGATTAAAATAATAATAGTTACGGCGTCGTACAGTCTATGGGGGAAGTGTGGGGTGAGGGAATCCCGCTGCGCCGCTCGTTAACTACACAAACACAGATAAATTATTTTTATCTGGCAATTTACCCCAATCTACTCTATTGTCGATACACGATGACAGCTATCGTTTAGCGACAATCGATTCTGCGAAGTTTATCTCGAGAATTGTTGGGCTATTAGCGCCTATGAAGCGATATCTCGATGGTAAATCTATTGACGATTATTTGATACGATTGTTGTAGACAATGTATGATTGCCCATTTATGAGTCATTTATTTGTACTTTAATGCTCGTGTTGCGTGCGACATCCGAAACCCGGGTGCTTTCGCGTAAATACTGTGAGTAATATCTAGGATCATGGCTGTAAATTCAAAACACAACTTTTACAAGTGCCTTTATTTAACAGATTAACCATAGTGCAAATTAAAGACAAAATATGTGCTACTTACTCACAAATAGGTACGTACCTACATCATATTTTACATGTATCACCAAGCTTTGAATTCTTCTAGCTGGTATACATCCAGGCAAACAGAACCAGCGTCGCGGCGCGGCGCGACCCACGAGGCGTATCTCCTGCCACAACAAAAGCCTTATCTTATCATTACCGCCCCATCCCACCGATAAATTAACATAACACTCATTTGCATGTACCGACGCGTATTATTTACGAGTGGGAGATGACGGATTTTCTTCCGTTTCCCAATGGTAGGGGGTTATTCCTTTTGTCAGACATTTTTACAGGCCCTATAAATTATTGAGCGTAACACCGGCTTTATGAAATGGATTCGAGTTCGATATTTATCCAATACAATTTTCTATGATATATGCGTAAATTGTTCGGTTATATCGAATTTGATTCATAAAGTTTGTTAATTTAATTTAATAAATTTAATTTTGGATGACGTATGCTGTAATTATTTTTATTTCTCAAAGATCAGTTCAAAGAAGGTATTCACTGTACCAAATGAAAAAAAAATATGTAAGGAGTTTTAAACGATACCCAACAATTAATACATGTTATGATTGCAATAACGTACAAATAATATTCACCAGCAAAGCATTTACCAGTGACCGTATTGTGAAACAAGTTGTCGAAACGACTATATAGTTACCTAAACAACCTACTAAGTAGCTATAGGTACCTGTACTTCGCGCTGTCATTTCTTTTAGGGCCGAGTATTGAACTTTCCCTAGTGCTTCAAGACCATTTAGTCCATTTAGGTTATTTGCTATTCACATTTGTAGGTATAAATAGTTCCAAGAACTTAACTACTATGTTATGGTTTATTAATAATCTTTTCATACATTTTGTAAATACCCGGTTTTGATTAATTGGACTTCGCTCTTTACTCATTACTCTTATGAATCTAATCTAACCTTTACTTAATTAGAAGGGCCTCACAAAGCACTCAAGCTAAATGCTGTTCATATCGGCATTGAGATTTTCATAATGTATTGCCCTTTATAGCTGAAGGTAATGTAATGAAAACATTTACTTTTATGCTGATTTAATGCAGTACATCCGTGTTTTATTCCACGGATGTTTTTAGATTAAAAATTTAAAAGCACTTCGAATCATTCCCGACGCCAACATCAGCTATATTCCCGTCATATAATGTTTTAATGCGCACTCAAAATTAGGGAGCACTGATAAAATGGGAAGCAAGTCTTAAATTACTCACTTACAGAGTAGTTATCCGAAAGAGCTTTTAAATCATTCACAAAACACTAATGGACGTAGGGGGAAGGGTGGGGTGGAGCAGATGTAGTCCCAAGCGAGCAATGAAATGGAGATATAACAATATAAAGGTGTGCGTATGAATTACCGTAGATTGCATTCGACAGTTCGGTGCAGGACGTGCGAAATCGGGGTTAATACAATGCTGGAATCAAATCGCTTGACACAAATCCCTCGTCATCTTACGCAATTGTATAATCTAGTTTTAAAAGCAACCTTGCCGTCGAAAATTTTAAAAATTCTTATCTTAATTAATCACATATTAACGAGAATTCGATTGCATTTTTGTATACAATTAATTATGATTAAAATATTTTATCTACGATAAACATCGCAACAAACAAAGTGAAGCACACTAACCACGTTGATTAGCCGAGCTTCAATGGAGAGCAATTAAAGGATGATAACTCCATCAGACAAACGGCAAGATTTCAATGAAAGTCATTACTTGCACATACAATTCTTCATTTCCATGTTGAACAAACTGGAGCACGCGGTTCCGGGGAACTGTTGCAGGAATAATAAATGTCGAGGGGTCTGCTAGGGGAAGCCGAGTGCCATTATTATCGGCGGCAATTTAATTAGATCCCCTGCGTTATTACCACTGATTCGTTTTATAATACCGCTCTAATATCTACCCGACGCGGACGGCTGCGAACTGTTTGTTGTACTAAATATATTATACAATACATATTACAGTTATTGAGAACTAATTAGAGTGTACATTGTAGAATACTCACGATGTTATTATAGTTCGGTCCGGTTATGATTGCTGTGTTTACTGAGCCGTTAATATCTAGATCAAGTTCGCATTCTTGAGAAATCATTATGTTACTTAAATATTTAATATCAAAGTTTCTAACAATCAATGTAATATTATTGGTAATTCACTCGCAATCTGTTTGAATGAACATACTCAGAGTGCGGATTTATAACGTAAAATTGTTCTTTTAATTTCATCGTATGATTCAACAATAATGTATGCACGAAAAAATAAATCATCATAAGTAAGAGATTAAAACAGAAATTGTCTTTAAAAACCATAAAATTACTTTCTGATCTTCGGAATTTGTTCACTCGATGCAATCACCCGCGCCAATAGGCTTCCGGCTCATCGATATTCGTAACGAATCGGCGAAATTCAATAATTATCCCGAACACGACTTCATTCATGAAAAAAGACTCATAAAAAGGTGTGAATGGAAAGAGGAAATTCGGTCAAAACGAGCTGTGGGCACTTTTTGTGAGGCGTGCGACAGATCGGCTGGTCGTAGATTGTCCGGCGTCGTACGGTCGTACTGCGGTAACTAGATAAGACTTGAAGTGGCCAGGTGGTAATCAGTGCGCGACCAATCTTGGTGAATGAGTGCGCCATCGAAGATAGTTCATTGAGATTTGAGACGATGACTCCACGCCGTATACGTGACTTCGATCTTTTGATTAATCCCGCTTGAAGCTCGTATAAAGAAGAGTGGACTGTTATTTATTTGAAGAAGTTTTAAAAGTTATTGCTTACACATCTTTTGATATATTTGTGTTGGTCCATTTATAATAATGTAGACTTGTCCCTGGAATACCTTGAAAGCTATGCTAAAAAATACAAGAAAAAAATATCATTAGGTTAATTAAAATTTTCGATAAATGTCCAACGAATTGGACTCAGATTTACTCATCGACACAAAACATCACACTATCGTATTTAATTAGCCAATTGACGCCGAGCTTCAATAAGCAAGTGGCGCAAAAATCTCACCAATATAAAAATTCTCTTGCACTTATGACGTTGGATTTGATAATCTTTATTTATCCGCTTTGATCTGTGTAAACGGGTCAAATCAAAGTGTTGGAAATATGTTAGATGTATTTTTATGACTGCTCGTAATATATTTACGGCTTGTAGGGATACCTACTGCGCCTACGCAGCCGCTCAGTCAATAAAATAATCGCTCTCCACTAAAATTGTATGCCACAAGGACGTTCTGAAAATCATTTAATATCTTATTAATTAGATGATATATGACGTTGATTTTAAGGCCAGTATTTTATAAATTAAAAATAAATCAATTGATGTGATATCATACAAAGATTTCGGCAATTAAAAAGTTTTTTTACATTAAAATATGAAACGTTACCATTTCAATACGTTATTAATATAACTGATTGGTTACCTAACATTTACATTACATACAATAGTAGAATTTAGAAAATGTAATTAGTTATAATGAAAATGGGGTTGAATCGGGGGGTTAACAAATTATTCATAAAGGGCATTATGTGAGAGGGTTCTACAATTAAAACGTTTCATTTTAAATTAGTTTTTATTAATTATTTATCATGCTATTTCAACATTTTTTGTTTAATATATGTGTAAATGACATTGCAATTATTTTATGTTAATTAAATATTGTATCGGAAGTATGAAAAATATTTTAGTAGAAAAATATGTTAGTAAAATGAAATGAAAACATAAAATATGTTAATTCTGAATATTATGAATTACCTATTTAGAGAATTAGTTCATCAGCTTCACGTTGAAAATGATAAAATCCTTCAATCAATAATGAAAAAAAATGTGACTTAAAAAAACTACATCATCTATGCGGTAATTGCATTAAATGAATATTTTCTCAGTGTCATTAAATACACACTGGTCTGAAGCCAAGTGCTACTTTGATGGCATCCTTGACCTAATATTAATTTTACGCTCATTTTCATAGCATGCGCCTGCGCATATTTCCTATGATTTACATGTCATAATTTAAAAATAGTAATTAGAGCTTCTGCTAGAATGTAAACGTGACGTGAAGGCCAAACTGCTCGACTGCCCAAAATCTAGATTTAGTACCTGCCTATACCTAATGTTTTCTTTCAAACGAATTCAGAATAATACTTTGTCAAATCTATAAGTAAATGAACATTGCAATTGCTATATGTAATATATTTCATTAAATAACTGCACTTAGAGGCTAATTTAAACGCAAGATGTTAATAAATTAAAACCGCCGTAGTAATTGTATGAAATTCGAAAAGAAAACACAACATTTGCTGCAAGCGTAACCTAAATGCATATTACCTCCATTGTGCTGGATGCAATTATTTTAAAACCGAAATATTGAGTGTATTCTCTCGGAGAGAGAATTTCTAGCCGGCTGTCGTCAAGGTGAATTGTATACTTGTATAATACTTTTTATTAATACTGTGTCTGTTAGCATTATGACAAACATGCAGGGACGGGCCGGGTCAGGAATGCGGCCTACCTGCGCGGGACCACCGCTAATCAATTTAGCTTTATTATCATACCAATAACGCTTCATTACTACTTTTAAATTTATGTCGTGTTTACTTGCAGTGCCGTATCTTGTGATTCCACTGTCAATGTTAATTAATACATACTTCGAATCTGTCTTGATTTAGAGCTTTGTAAGCATTATTTATACGGCATGACGATGTTTATGTATCAAATAATTTATTTTACTATGACCTAACTCAACCAACAAAGTACTTCCAGCCAATTTTTAATAAAATCCATCTCGTGCGTAAACATAATTAAAATAGACCCACAAATGATAACCATTAATAAAAGCTTGGCATCGATTTCGATTATGTCCACGACATAAATAACACATTAGTATATGAATTTAATTAGGTCGCTAAATCTGGTTGCCGTAAAAATGCTGGGGGCCACCTGGCGACGTCCTGTCAATTGTGGTACCGCTATCACTTATACTGTAATACTTTACAAATGTTTTAATCCATACGTCAGAGGCGACGAAGCGTGATGGACAATGCCCGCAGTACGTTTTGTTCGTTAGATTTCTATATTTTATATGTTTTCTATTGTCGGAATATTTTAGTCTGCTGTCTTTAGTGTTGTGTTATTTAGTGATTTTAAATCCCTTTACATTAGAATATATTTACTTAAAGGAACATATTAAAATTCTATTTTTATTCTTCCCTTTTTATGTATTTGAAAATTGTAGGTATATATATGGATGCAATAAAAAACGGTTTTATTCTTAATAGTTTAACTTCGTGTTAACATTGAGTTATTTAATGTGTGTCGTAGGTACCTACCTGTTGACTGCAGAAATGTGATCCTTCAATTTTCGTGTCACCCGGATCAAATACGTGGCATTCCAGAAATTCTGCGCATGAACTACTAAAATCATATCGATACCCAAATCGAAATAATGTAACCCATTTGTTGGATTAGGAGCAAAAAGCAAAAAGTTACCTGCCAATCTCGTACGTACAATCTGACAGTTCAAACGGATTTTCAGTTACGATTGAGAGAAAAGGCTGGTAAATTAGAAGCAGTTAATATTCCGGTTAGACCACCCACCAGTGCTGGCCGCGCTGTCCATCAATGTCACTTCGTACCAAGAACAAAAAATATCCGTCATTCTTTCATTTATCCATAAACTAGAACTGATTTATTTTTTATGACCACTTTATGGCACGCATCACTTTTGGTAACGCTGTGGTATATTATGTTAAACGGTTATAAATCTTAATAAAAAATAATTGACTAATACTTTATGTTAATTCAAAACTGACGTTGTCTGACTTAATTTTCTACATTAAACGCTTAATTGGCATGGATTGAAAACAACATTGTTTGTACAACTGTATGAATAAAATTGAGATATTGTATCCGCATGAAAATCCTTGAAATATAATTACCACGATGCAAATCTTCGAAACATTTGAACTTGCCGATTTTCATGAATTATTAAATAAAAACCCGTATAAAAAATTTCATAGAATTAGATGTCCTTTTTCGATAGAATACCTCGAAGTAATAGCAGCATAATGATCTTAAATATCAAAGAATTAATATAATAAGAGTTTCAAAGGACCGCAAAGGAGACTTGAACTTTGTTTACACGTGAAGCAAATATGATGGCAGAATGCTTAATGAGTGTTGTAAATATAAGCAGAACAGAATCTGAAGTCTAATTAGTTAAAACAAAGCATTTGGATAGAATGACACAAATGCCTCCGGCTGGAGCTAATGAGGCACCTTCGATTAATCCGTTTTGATTGTTTGCGTGGGACTTTACTGTTCTGTGGACTGCACTACACTTCTATACAGCTATATTTGATTTCTTAAATAAATTCATTATTTATCATGGTGCTAAGAGATTGGATTTTTGGTTTAGAAAACTATTAAAATTGCGATAACGTTACAAAAACAACTTATACTATGGCCTTCATTATTAGCTTGAATTTTCGAATGGAATGGATATTTAACCTTAGATGACGAATGTAATATGCATATGTACTTACGACCATATAGTGAATTCATAATTTTAAAAGTATTAAACAAATAAATCTCTTAAACCCATTGCAGCCTCTCACATTTGAAAAATATATTTAAAATGACTCACACGCCACTAACTCATAGATAAACTGAGATGTCAGTATTAAAAATGATAAAGGTCACCTTGTAATAATGAGGTTTTGAAGGTTTTTAATTTTTAATTATAAAAACTCGATGCTTTGTAATTCTAAACTACCTGTTAACTTTTTCTTTAAGTTAAAAATAGACAGCACAATTTAAACTTTTTTAATTTTTACACTTTGGTAACTTTCTTTAAAGATTAAATCGATTAAAAAGTATTGCATGTGACATTACCATAAAATGTTTTAACTGGGTTAGTAACGTTAGCAATAAGTTAATGCCACTTCGGCTACCGATGTTCAACCGCGGTAAATTATATTCATAATGAATGGTAATAAGAACGATTTCTATTAGAAATTCTTAAATAGTATTTGACTTTCTTTTATTTCATGATCAATTTCGACGTGAGTTAGTTCTTTGCAATTATAATTAACTTTCTGAAATATAAACTTGTAATAATTGCATGAGAATTAATAAATTGATTTTTATAATTGAATATGCTTTATATTTGTAGTAATAGGTAGTTTTAAATGCATTGTTTTGGAAAGTGTAAATTCCCATCGAAAACGCTATAGGATACTTATAGGATATAACTATAACACATAATATTCATAAACACGGTCAAATGGAAAATTCAACTAAAATGTTTACTGCTAAACTAAAATATATTATCTTTTATATCTATCTTTTCACTCATATAATTTTCCGTGAGAAATTATTACTTTTTAAATCTAAATTTAATTGTTGGAGGAGTGTGTCGTGACTTAAACCCGAATGACTTATAATGACCACGTTGGCCAGACTATTAACAACGTCAATTGAGTCATTTGTTAGCCGCACTCAAAGAACGCCGATGTCAGCTAATTAGTAGTATTATTTGATTGAAATTAGCTACATTTATTATAATTGAACCTTTTATATTCTCAATAGCCCCGGGCAATACGATATCTTCAAAGCCCCGTAATTAATCGCCCATTATTAATAATCTGTACGCCATAAATTACAATGTAAAAGGAGAATTATGAGACAAAATTGCCAAGAGGAATGTGATTTGTTATATTTTATAATCACATAAATTATTTTGCGGATTGTTTTTTTCCATCGATTGCTTTATTTTATTTGCCCGAAGCGTTTTAGAAGCAGACGATATTCGCAGATTACAATTGAGACCCGTTAAATTTAATTCTATTTCTCATTTACAGTAGGTACACTTGTTTCAAAAAAGCTCCGATCCAGTTATAATATCAAATGTCGCGGTTGACATCGCACGCGCAGTAACGGTTGGATGTTATTTACCGCTTAAATTAACTGTTATTTTGTGAAATTCATTTTCACCAGTCATTTAAATATCATGCATAATACAGTACCATAGCTTTCCGTATTCTTTATGAACTAAAAACTGGTGAATACAGTGTATCTTTCTTAACTCGACATTTATCTTTTTTAATGCTATGGATTATAATATAATTACACTTTTAATTTCTTTAAATATTCTTCAATGTAAGATCTACATTTAATTATTCTGTTTTCATCTGTAGGTTTGTGTAATTAAATACGAAATTTATTTACAAATAAAGACAGCAAAATGTCAAAGAATAAAAACACAAATATTGACAGTAATGCATACAATCTGGTTAATTAGTTATTTGTGTTGTTATTTGCTAATGGATTTGAGATTGTGCAAAGTGCATTGACTGTCTGAACAATAAATGCATTCTTATCGCTGACTTCGTATCAGCAATGACAACTACAAGACTTAGGAAGGCCGTGATAACGCTCTCTTTGAAAATAAACTGTTTTCTTTTAATATAATTACGAAAAGTATAGTTTTAATATATATAAAACTAATTCAGATATTATAAAACGAGTAATAAAAATTCAGAATATGAAAACAAATATCAACTTATGATTCTTTGTCTCATTCAATAGTCTCAAAAAATACATGCCAGCTAAATATGGAACCTTAAATTGAGCTTGGTAAATAATTAATTATAAAAGCGTTTACCCCAAAAGACCTAAAAGACCTTGGTATAATATTAAAAATTTTATATGTTCTCAGTCATTAACGTTGAATCTTTTGTATATTAAATATGGTATAACTAGTATAATTTATCATAAACTTATCTCGATTCTATCTTAAATTGTTGTTCCTAACTTTTTGCCGTGTTTAAATTTTATAAAAAGTTATTGTTTTATAAAAGTTTAGTTATTGTAAAAGTTATGTATTTCCTAAAATTTAGCAGTTACAATGATTATAATAATTGTAAAGAATAAGACAAGGAAAGTTCTCTGGCATTATACTTATATGGTCATTACCCTGATTTCGTCACATACCTGTTTGATGACAATGATTTTGGCCCATGAGCGATCAACGACCCACTTGTCATGCATCACACGTAACTTGGCAACTATAAAATTGTATTTAAATGTTAAATTATTTTTTATTTGCGTCTATTATTATGACTGTGTTAAATCCTTGTTATTTCATTTGTGTGCGGATAATTAAATCTCTCTATATATATTTTCTTAATTTTATTTTAAATTGTAAATATTAAAGAAGGTAATTTTCTATTCAATAATAGTTATCATATTATGATTAATATATTACTCATTATATTTCTAATCTCTTGTAGATAGCAGCGTAAAAACTGACATGTTACATCTATTACACATTTAAAAACAAAATGACGTAATGATTTATTATTTTTAAGTGGCCACAGCTTGGTATCAAAGGAATGCGTTATCTCTGTAGAACAACAAGATAATATACAGCCGTGACAACTTACTCTACCCTATGTAAACATAGCTTATTGTAATCTATAAGTTTCAATACACAATATGTACCTACTGACCATGTTTTTAAAATATACCTATATCTAAGTAGGTCCTACATTCCGTCCGCGGTTTCGCTCGCGTTTTCAAATAAAAACCCGCATAGTTTCCGTTCCTGCGGGATTCCGAGATAAAAAGTACCTTATATCGTATTCTGGGTCTTTACCAAATTTCATTGTAATTGGTTCAGTAGTATTTGCGTGAAAGAGTAACAAACTTCCATCCTTACAAACTTTCGAATTTATAATATGAGTTTTCACATTTATTTATTGAACCAATTTCTTTATAAAAAGTCGTATTTAATCATCGGATGTAAATAAATGAATGCAGGATAGGTATTACAGTCTGATCTTGATGAATAAGGAAATGAGCATTCTAAGGCCATCTATACGGACACTACTTTAAAACCTAACAGTTTTATTGGGCCAAGGTGACGAGCGTATTACGAATGTTCAGTATTTTGAAAACAATCGTATTTTTTTACTAAACTGCATGTATTTTGAATATTCTTATAAACATAGGAAAAACTTTCCATGTAGGTAAAATACAATATCTTGTTTAGTTTTCATTTCAAAATTTGAAACTAAAATAATAAACAAAATTCGTTTCTATAGAAACGAACTAAAACATGTTATAACATGTCAGTTAAATTAAGGCTTTTAAACTAATCAATCAAGACATTATCACAATCAATCTTAAGAAAAATTTAAGAGAATAAAGCAATGGTACATTCAACGGTTCTTCGAGCCATTTTGAGGTCACGTCCGATGAATAATGCGCCCGAGACATTAGCGGTCATTATATGCAAATAATATTACACATTTACCGCGTGTTCTGTACTTATAAACCCTGTATATGTTAAGCAAATTCGTCTTATAAAACCTTAAACTTCATATTATAGTTTTTTTTTAATTGATAGATATTACAAATCCGTTAACTTTGTAATTTGTAGGTAATTTGCAGCACAGGGCAATTAAAAAAAACTCGCCTTGATGGAATATCCAAGAAATGTAACGTGATATGTTAATAGCTACGGCAATTTAATTATGATATGATCTTCATATTATTTAGAACAATCTAAGAACTAATAAACAACAGCATAAGGAACATAACGAATTTATCATGCCAAAAACCTGTTTAATTAAATCATATAACCAAAAATTCACCAAAGCAAACAGCTAAGCATTTAAAATCAACATGAAAACATCGTGTATAACGTAGCATGACATTCTCTAATTAATAACCCGCGACAACATAGACAAGTTAAAATCTCATTGGATTGGATAAAATTATTGAATAGCGGACGCAGCCTCAATGGCATGGATATTTTATTCTCCCGTGGGCGAGGAGTGGGCTCCAATTTGTCCGCAGTTTTTAATTAGTATGGATGTGAGAGAAAACGAATTGTTATGCTTGCAGTAGTGCGGCTCGAGTTGTTTGACGCGAGTACTCAATTTTATATATTCGAGTGACTAGCGACTTAATGGTTTATTGGAGTAGTTTTATTGTAGTATCTAAATATGATCGCGAATGTTTCAAATTGGTAAGAACTAGAAGTAAATAAGCATTCTTTAAAATTAATTCTAAACGATGATTAAAAGATTACATATTGAGATGTTTCAGACGTTGTCAATTATTAATTAGATCTTGAAATATACTCAAATTAAACATAATATTTATAACGCGATTATTTGAGATGATCCTATATATAAATACCTACTACACCTACTACACTAACTACTACTGCTGAAATAACGATAATGGACAAAACAGGAATTACGTCGTTAATTCTCAAAGGACGTCCACGATATGCTAATATAATATAATCGCGTATTAAGTTGACAATAACGTGGCATCATCTTTAATATCACCATAACGGCTACATTTTAGCTAAGATCGCTGTGGTCCGGGCCCGTTTAAGGATAGGGTTACCATTCGTACATATGAATACGGGTTATGAAAAAAAATCCAAATTTAAAAAAAATGTTACAGGTCAATATAACTTAAATTGAATAATTTGTACTATCTAAACTTAAGGCTTATTTACATAACTTCGAACTATGATTTTGCCAATTAGTATTTACAATTTTTATAAGAATAGAATATCAACATTAGTTGAGACATACCATCAGCACAATCACACAATAAAAAGTCCAAAATTGCCAATTTTTTGGGAAAATTTTTAGTGTAGGTATACTCAGAGTTGGTAACCCTATGTGGGGATGAGACGGGGCGATGCAACGTCTTCCCGCCACCAGCTCTAATTAGGCTCACATTCTCATTCCGTTTTCGAGTTTAATTTCGCCGGCGGTTTCTCCTTAATTACGTTATTCGCGCGCCGCTGTTGTTCTTAACCCGGGGTAAAAGCTGGTGACCGATTGAACAAGACTTTAACCTTAAATACGCCTAGACATTTCTTGTCCCCTTATAGAGAAGGAAGAAAATACATATTACAAGTAACTAATCTACTATCAGTGCAATAAAAGGGGCAATTCGAAGAGTTTGTAATTTGTTTTATATTCCGAGTTCACAGACTGCTTAACTACTTAGTTCCTATTTCAAATCTTCTGAATAATGTTTTGGATAACCTGTCCATACAATTATAAGAACTCATATACAAACTTTATCGCCTATTAAATTAGTGGAAAGTAAGATTTCCAACCTCTTTAAGGCAATGAAAAGTTCATTTCGCAAAGTGGCCAGTCATCGCGTCATTCCTTACAAACGCAAAGTTTCAACGGGAGCTTAATAAAACGTCTAACAAGATGACTTACACTTTCGACAAACATTTGAATGTGCAGTTCATCGCTGTAATTGAAAAAAATCACTTAACAGGTAAATAAGAGGGTTGTGAGGAGGCTCGTCGTTCCTCTTTGTTGTCGGGCGGTTGCTAATAAGATTTTTAAACGCCAACAAAGTATCCAATCAATGGGGCTTGAATAATGAAAATGGCACCTGCCCAGGTTCCCAGGCCACCCCCTGCCTAAACACGCACAACTTGGCCTGACGCAAGCGATATAAGACTCAAAATATTTATGAATACATTTCATTTTTCCTTGCTCGAGAGTCGGGTGAAGCGATAAAATAAATTTGTGTAATTATACACAATTGTTTCGTGCTCTGAAAAAACTGTCATTTTATCTTCTTTTCACTTTAATGCGAAAATTATTTTTATTTTTTATTTTATTGTCTTAAAATATATTGTTAATAAGATTATTTAGTAAATTTCATACCGAAATAATTTGTTGTCATATTGTTATTGTTTTTATGTTCATATAGCTTATCAAATTATAGGAAAATTATAATTAATTGGTTTGTTTTTATGGTTAAATGTTATATATTTACAGAAAACACTTATTTACTAACTGCATTCCTTGAAATTAATTAAAGATCTATATTTAAATTAACATAGGTAAGAAATATTCAAAGTGAAAGCTGTCATACCTATATCACAGTTCTCAAATCATAATCTCAAATACAATGGTAACAAAACACATGTTCAAAGTATCACCGAAACCAAGTCGTTAATGTTTGGTATGCATCCAGGGTTGTCAACTTCACAAAATGTGTGTCATAAAATAAAAACTTGATATGAAGTTATTTCGCAAGTTTAATACATAAAGTTCAGACATAAAAATGAAATAGAGCTTTTAAACTATGCTTTCTTTTTATAATATTTTTTGGCAGGTATGATTACATAGTATTTTCTGAAATGCCAATTGAGCAATATTGAGCAAAATTGAGAGATGAATAGGATTGCAACAGACAACCCTAAAGGCGCGCGTACCGCGGGTGCGATTTAACGAAGTTCGATAGGCGCACGCGACGCCGCTCATTAGTACGCACGCAAGTCGACCGTGCTATGTTTTACACGCCACCAATACCTTATAACCTTCATTAGACATACCCGACAACCAGTAATGACTCTGTGCTCTACGCCATAGACTCGAGATCGCTCACGAACCCCGACACGCTTCTCTGCCCACGATGTTTTATTCCGTACACGTCAACCTACAAAAACATAATCCGCACCTACAACCTTTTATTACGTCGGACACCAAATTAGATTCAAAGCAAATCGCTTCAAAAGAAAGGGCTACTGAAATAATTGTCTACTTTACTCCCGGAGAAATAGAATTACAATCTAAATTAATTACGCTTTTAAAGCGTCCGTTATTCTTAATTAGTTTCTGCACCGCAGCGGAAGCTCCCGCGCCCGCCTCGCGTTCTCTTAATGAAGGGTAGTTTCAAATCAGTGCGTTTGATCAACTCTGTGCAGTCTTAATTACGGCACCCGTTCTGCGCGGGACAATCCTGTTATTTATGACTACATAAGCTTGATTATTCTTTAATGAATACTTGTTTTAAAACGTTTAATTAAGTTTTATGGCGACAGCGTTGAGACGTCCCGCCGCTGCGCCGGCCGCTGGCTAATTGGATCGGGTTGACGCACCCCGTCCCGCGCCGACCCCCGCCCCGTTTCTAATTGTACCAAATTGTTAATTGGAAAATTTTATAAACGCGGCCGCCCGCAGGCCTATGGCGACGCCGACCCGGAAGGTCAAACAGAAATTGTTTAGAGTAAAAACCGTTGCGAAAATGAAGTCTTTATAATATTTGCTATGCAAGAATTTAAACAGATGGAGCAGTTTGCATAATCTAACCTCCACATTACATTCCAGGACGTATAAAGTGCATATTTTACCGAGTCATAAACACAAATCCTCTCGCGACGTATATGATCACATGTCTGTTGTTTGTAGGTTCGTAGAGCTGGGATGCATAAAATATTTTAATCTTCGTCCATCAAAACGGTTCTGTGTGAGATTATTATTAATCGTGTGTTTGAATTGTTGCAGGGCGTGTAGTTGTGGTGGTCAGTGCGAGCGGTCCCCGCTCCAACCGTCAAGCTGGCTGCGAGCGCACTGAGCATGAACCCGCACTACCACGGGTACGCGGAGCTAAGCTCGCCCCACCCGCCGTCCCCCGAAGCGGCGTTCTCCAACGGCCACGACTACCCGCACAACAACAACAACCCCGCTCTCAAAGAATGCGCCGGCTGCGGTGGCAAGATCGTCGAAAGGTTCCTCCTCCACGCCCTGGACAGATACTGGCACCATGGCTGTTTAAAGTGCGCCTGCTGCGCGCAAGCACTCGCGGATATGGGCAGATCGTTCTACTTCAAATCCGGAATGATTTTATGCAAAAGCGACTACACGAGGTAAGTTATTTAAATCATATTGATCACATCTCGTTATTAATTTTTTCTCTCTATCGGGATGATTGTGCAATGTGCAGTACACGTGAATAATATGAATATGATACTTTACACGAATTTTAGTTTAATAGATTTACTACATCGACAAACTTAAAATAACTATTTGGAATTATAATGCTAACAGTGTAAAGTGATTATTATTCCGAATACGTTGGCAGAGAAGAAAAAGAAAACTTAACAAAATAATTGGCTTCTCAGTGAAGCTAGTTATCTGATTTCACAGAATAAATTGTTGCAGATACCGATGTAAAAATACACTTTACGATTTAGTTTTAGGTTTCTGCACTATTTATTAGATCGAGTTCCATTTAACTGGATAAGTTTTATTGCTTCGAAATGACTTTTTAAAATAATTACATACTTTGGCGTATGACAAAAAGCTCTTTCTATATTTATTCTCTACATGTTTATGACACAACGTTATAAAAATTAATTTCCGTACAAAAACTTGTTATATTACTTAATGTTGTTGTATTAACATTTAACCTAAATTAACTTGTAACTGAATAAATTTCGCAAATAGACTCAATAAAAGAAGGTAGTGCAGCAATAACGCCATAGTTATACCTTATAGTATTGAATGAATTGCAAGCAAAACATTGAAATGCATAAACATGTTAACATTATTGTAATCATCGCATGCTATAAAAGCAGTTGACGGTAATGAGATTATAAATTTGCCTCAATTACTCCATAAACTGTATTAATTCAAACTGAGTCCACTCCAAGTGATTAAGGGATAGCGTGCCTTTACCATGTTTGAAAAATTTAATTAGTGCCACATTCGATTCTGGCATCCGATGCCTCCGATCTTTCCCATCGATTGTCAATAAGTTAAGTTTTTAGTTCGTCATCTAACGATGACAATAGCGTGTCTGTCAAACGTTTTGAAAACCAAAAAAAGAATACCGAGAAAGCCGCGGGCATTGTTATGAAAATGCTTTAAGCCGTTGTATTTCTACCTGAGTGTGGGACAAAAAGTACAGTTTTGCACACAGCAGCCGATCGACGGAATCTCTCAAGCCGACTAAATTGGAGACGTTAAAAAACGTTAAGGGCTAATTTAGGTCGACGGTAGCAAAGTTTTTAGTTTATTTCGTCACTAATTAACTGCTGTTGTTGTACCTCCCGCGTTTGTTCTCATTTATAAATCACGTTGCGTTAGTAATTTTTAAACAAAGAAACTTCATGTTTATTGTCATTGATACGTGAAAGATATACATGAGCCAAGCGGGATTTAGATTGATGAGCCCAGATATGTGAACCACATTTAATTACATTTATCCATAAATTTCTTGTAGTTTTTGTTACGTCTTAATTAAATTATATCATGAAAAGTTAAGAATAGATAAAATTAATATAACTCCTATTAAAAACTTAGTATTCCTTTGTAAAAATTGTAGGGAAGCAATTAATTAAAGAAGTTGTTTGCTCAACATGAAACTCTAAAGATATTGTAAGCATAAAAGTTCGACAAACACTTCAACTTTAATTAAAGTATTTTTAACTAGAATGATGTGAAAAATGTTATAAAAACTGTGCAGTAATTGGTATCGTACGGGTGTAGAGTGTAGGCGCCGGTGGGACTCGCCGCTCGCACGTGGACCGCAGCTGCAAGACACCTCCGCGCTAATTAGTTATACGCAAGGAATCCGACCCAATTAGCCAAGTCCACCTTTCTCCACGGCGCTCTATAATCGTTCTCGCATTATCCACTTCACGCAACGTAACCGAGTTAATCCATGCGCCGGAATTCAAAAGGAAATACGAATTCATTTTACACTGATTTCCCTTGTTTACCGGCGGTCGTGAACCTAACTAGGAGAGAAGAGTGGGCCGACCGCGACGCTCGTGCGTCGTAGATTCGATAAAGCTCGTCTCACAGTTGACAGAGACGGCGCGGCCTAACGAGCGGCAAGGGGGGAGGGGGCTGAAGAAGTGCGGTTCCGTGCATGTCTCTGCTGATTGACCCGCGTCACTCGGCAAACAACAACTAACGAGTCGGCCCCCGCGCCTCCAGGTAAGGTAATTCGCTCGAATCGCTCCCGCGGCGACTACACGTCTTCCCTGATTGAGACTCCTTAACGAAATTAACGTCCTCACGCAAACAAATGCTGCGCTCATCCCCCTTTTGTCCCGGCATGATGGATTGTGACTAAACGACGCTGCTGATGTTCCGTGGCTGATTACTGTGTACGCATGCTGTTGCCGGATAATTGTTGTGTAAACATATTGGATATGATTAATCCCCATCTTAAAAGTACCATCAGGAATATGATTATAGCGCCGTGAGCCAGAGTATTCTGTAGTGTTTCTCCTCTCAATTGTTAAGCATACAGGATAAGATTTAGTCCCGCTAATGGTGTGTCGGGTTGTTTGATTGCCCTTAATGGCGCACAAACAATACCTATACTTATATTATATTATTATTCACAGATGTATGTATATTGAAATTGCATTTTCTAAAAATTTGTTTCTATTAAAAATTGTGCTGATAAAATAATTGAGCATTACCTAAAAGTAGTAGTAAATGTAGATAGCAAATTACGTTCATTTAATTAGATACCCGAAAATAGCTGTTTATTATTATCACTTCAAAATAGTTGCATATTAATCCTTAAAAACGAAAATTGACACGTTTACACTATGAAACTCAATCCGTTGTGATTCGCTCGCTTCAATCGAACAAAATTATTCTCCTGAAGTTTTAAGCAATCAGAAAACTCGCAGTGAGACTGAAACTCGAAATATTCAGCGGCATGTTTTCGAATTAGCATTTGAAAACAGCAACTCACTTTTTTTGTTTATTTGACGCTATTCGTGGCACTTCATCAAGAGACCATTTACGAATTGTGCTTAATAAAACTCTCAAAAATGCAACTCTCTTTTGTTATCGAAACTGGAATTACTGACCAATTCTGATCAATTCTCAAAGTCTGAATTAACTTGGTGGATGTATTAAAGTGCGGATTTGTCCATCCATTTCAAATAATAACACACATCTTATTATAATGACTCTAGCTTTATTTATTTTTCTGATCACTTCCTTAAAGGAATAAAAATACATCGTTATCTATATTCTATAGTATCATACGTATTACGTATGATACTATAGATAACGCCACCTTATACATACAACAATAAAATTAATAAAGAAAAACTATAGGTAATACATAGTGCGTAATAATTTACTTATACATAGTAGATCGGATTGTAAAACATAAAACAATAAAACACTACACCACACTTTAGCTGATCAACATTCACCAATACCCAGAAACCGATCCCTCAAAACTTGCCTTATGAAGTAAAAATCTCCCAGCGAAAGACGAGCACGTCCAGGCTCTTGAAGCAGGTTCGTTAGGCTGCGTCAATCAAGGCAATTGCTGCTCAATCGGCAATCAGGCCGCCGCTAACGAGCCGCCTCTAAAACCAACTTCTTACTCCCTCACACTTTCATTGTTAACTCGCCACATTTGCAACTTATAACTTTGCGAATTGCTTATGGATATGGTTTTCGTGTGGTCTGGAATTTATAGGAGTAATATTATCTTAACACGCTATGAACGCGTTAAAAAGTTCAGTATTTAGTCATTCACATTTTGCACGCCTCATAAGCGAAGCGTTGAGGTGGGTACTACTGTCACTTCGCGCAAAACATCTGATTTTTCAAACTTAAAATGTCTTTATGTATCATACATTGCACTTGTAAGATAATACATACACACACATATTAAGAAAAAACACTATTTTTAACGTTCATGATATTTTTGATGTCATTTTTGTTATTTAAACTAGTTAAAAAACAGTTTAAAAAAGTTCTGTCTTGGACGTCCGTGTGTCTGTATGTGCGGATCCTTTTTCTTGTTAACACGATAGCGACCGAAATACTTTACTAATCGAGTCTTTTTTTTTCTCTTACGCTTGAGTATGCTCAGGAATAGAACCCTTTCATTTTTCAGGGTCTGATTCGATGTGGTTTAATTGTTATTAAATAAACAAAAATAATAATTAATAAATATTTATTAAAAAAAAAATTATGAGGCGTGCACTTTTGGATTTTCCAAATTATTTTTTAAATACACACAATTTTATTTTTGCATTAAAATATATTTTACACAATGAGTCACTGAAGAGCAGATATAAAATAGGTACAAAAGAATTTCCAAATATATCGAACACATCAAACCGAGTAAATAACTTATTATCACCAGCTTAATAAATAACTTCGCTTCCATAATAATACCCACTTTACGTCTTCTCTTAAATAAATAAAGAAAACGATTTTTCAAGTAATGATTATAAATATCAAATAGTCCCGACATTAACGAGCCAATCAGGGAGGCCGTATCATCAGATAATCAGTATACAGGCTGTTAAATGGACCATCAATCAAATATAAACAACCGCCAACATTGTTCGAACGTATTACACGATATTATCGTGCTAAATATTTATTACGACGTCCAAATATATTTTATTAAGCTCTTGTCCGAGCTTCCAATTTTGGTCGCTCGTTAACGCAAAAGACGCACGCTTTAATTGCAACCGCTCGCCTCTAATGAGGCACTGTGTCCCAGCTCTGAACGTTTCTCTTGTGCAAATTGACATTGTACGTAAATTGATGTCGACAAACTCTCATCAAGATGCCAAAGGTTTATACACCAATATTGTATGGAGAGCTCTGCTTAAGATTCTGGTTAGATACTCAAAAAGAAAGAAAGCAAATCGTTCTTATTATAACTGCACTCTCGACGAGTTCAACAAATGTGTGCAAGCCACAGTGCATCGAATGAACGATACACAAAACCAATTTACCGGCAAGTTTTGACAAAGTTTCTTGCCATGGTCCATTCAAGGCGTATTTCGAGAGGATTGGATTACGCCAACATGACCAATTAATTTCGTTTGTCTCTTTGTATATCCGTCGCAGCGCCGCCACAAAGTCTAAACATGGACGTGGCCGTATGATGTATGTGTAAATTGATTATCGATGACCACTTGTACAGATCGGAACCAGACTGCACTAGACTACAAACCTTTGAAGTTAAGTTAGTTATATCGTTAGGGTACGCTATTACAGATTGGCTCTTCATTTATATTCAGTGAGAATAGACTTAACACAGTTGCTATGTACATTTGTTATAAATCATAACTAAATAATTATTGCTAATTAGTATCATGCAAAATTGAATAAGGTAATATCGTGTAACAAGCTCTAATTATACCAGTGTTTCCCTTAACCTAAACGAACTCGGCGACCTCGCTTAATAACATAACCGCTGCCTACCGTAATAGAGGAAATGATTCATTTCATCAATTATTGCCTTAACGACAGCGACATGATAATTAACTATTTATAATGTGATAATACATATTTACTTATTGTAAAATATTTTATTAAAAATCCCTATATAACATTAAACAGGAAACGCTCCAATGTAGGAAATAAAATAATCCAACAAAAAAAAAATCACAGTGAAAAACATGCTGGTAATTGTTACGTCTGTATGAAATTAAATTACATTTCATTTATAGGATCAGATAATGCAGTACGTACTGTACGTAAAAGCGGACAGTAATGGAGCATTTGTCAGGATGAATTTAGCGCGGCTCCTGCGTGCGACATGAAGCGCGCCCTCCAGCCAAGACCAGCATAGTGCACCCAAATCGAATTATGTAATTTATTTATATTAAAATTTCAGCCTCATAAAAGCCTATTAACGTGTACAATTTTAATGAAATTACTTAACAGTAAAATTTTATCGAGGCCCAGGCCAGGTAATATTCTACAATTTAACTTTAAATTATAAGGAAACAATGAAAGCAGAATGAAGATACCGATCGGGAGCATCAAATACAATGTTGAAGGCAGATAAAAACTAAACCGATATTCGTACGGAACTTGTTATTTTGTAGCAATCAATTGAACGATGTAAGTGTAGACGGTCATGTAGCGTCGTCGCCGAGTTGACATACTCATGTTTCAAGAGGAGAGAAATTCAGGAGATGCTTCAATCATGTCGCTTGTACCGAAGTCTTTGTTACGTAAATTGACTTCGGCTTCTTAATTGGAGTCTTGCAGTTTGCAAATCTAGCGCACGACACATTTCAAGAGATCATCTTTCATATTCAGAATACGGGTAAACAAAAAATGAATATTTAAACACTTTATCAGGAAAGAAAAGCACGCTCTGAAGAGAATGTGGATAAAAAAAATCGCATCGTGATCAACAGTAATTACAGGATATAAAATATGTACTTAATTAAAAGCTGCAACGAACACACAGTATGAGTTTTAATACGTCACTAAACGTGATAATAGATTATTAAGTTTTCCAATTAATTAATATCGTAGACGAGACGATCCTATGCACGCAGAGAATGGGGCAGCCGGGGGTGGGGGATATGTGTGTAGGGGGAGGGGGAGGGCCGGAGTGATGTTAATTAATAACGTCTGTCTCACGAGCGCTAACGACGCCGTCACGACTACATTATTTAGCCACCTGATTAGTTCGCAGGAGGCACCTCGCCCGCAACTCTAATTAGTGAACGGCTCTCGCACAGGACTCTCAGTTAAATTTGATTTGTAACTGCACTATCTCTAATTGGAACTCGTTTGTAATTAATGATACACCATTGACGCGGTCGATCACCGATACGCTTCAATATTTACATTAAAGTTACGAGCGACTAATTCATCAAATATTAAACTGCCGCGCCATTTTCACGTGCAGATGCTTCCGTCAACAGAATCGAAAGTTTCGCTTTTTTCTATTCTATTATTAAAGCGTTTAATTTAGGGCAACAGTTTTACACGCAAAACGATCAAAATGCAATTTCCACGTGCCGACCGAATAGGATAGGAAACCTTTTCGAAATTGATATGGGTGGAGCACACGGGCGCATTGCTGCGTCGCGCCTATGCAGCCTCGTAAACGATGCCAGCGCGGTGGAAAAGCGCTCTGCGCCATCCACCGAACGAAACAAAACTCTATCTCATTGTGTCACAGCCTATATTAGATCACTGCGAGAAAGCGAACGAGACGATAGGTAGAGACGAATTTTGTTAATAAATAAACACAGAGCCCGGCGCTCAGCCGTCAAAAAAATTAAAAAAATCGCAGGTGAAAATTTGGCGCAAGTATGACAGCGTCAGTCGTACACGAATCATTATTGGATCGGCATTGTCAAAGGAATTTTTAATACAACTAGCCGAGATTCAATTGGAATGGAGTAGTATCAACTTGTCATTCCAAATGTTTGGAAAAAAAATATTGAAATTCCAGAAAGGGTATTTAAGTGTTGACAGGCTTAATCCGTTTTTCATATTCTGTTTGTGTTGATCCAGTGCCTTTAGCTTTCCAAGTAGCATTGTACTGTTCTCACATTCTTGTTTCGTGTGTAAAAAGTAACAATTAAAAAAGTGGGTTCATTGCATTTGGGGAATCTTTTGTAACTTTTTATGTTAAATCGTTTTCTCTACACTCATTTTCACATAATTAAAATTAAAACAAAACGGTTACGTTTTAATGAACAAATGTCGGACATGTAATTAAGCTTTTTTTGAGTAAAAATGAATTCAGAGATTGGAGTAGGTAAGGTATGTGGACTTAGAATTTAAGTATTCGTGTTTTGATAATGTTTATAAAATTGATTGTCTATGCGCCTACATGCTCTTCTCCGAGTTACAAAATTGAAAGAGGTGTAAAATTTAATACCTATATTTTGTATTAGATCTACATCTCAAATCAACATTGGTTGTCCCATCTTTTAAACTTCGACTACTACTACTCATTTAAACCAACTTTCCACCATCCATATTTCAAAGTAAATTTGATTAGACATACGAGTGTGATGACGATCAAATCGCGTCAATTAAGGCCTCACTAACTCGCGTCAAGTGGCAACTGGTTCCGATACGCCTGATCTTAATTAACCTCATGTGTTAACCTGGCATAACTACCGCTTTACCCAACTTTCAACGAGTCGCTTATTGATACCTGAACTTGGATATCAGTGGGAATTAGGTAATGAGATATAATGAGACGTTTCTGATGTAGATAGATAAGTGTATTAATGTCGTAAATTAAATCGGTTACTTGTCTTAAATTCACATCAGTGACGGTTTAAAATCATTAAAACTTGCCTAGAAGAATAAAAAATTTTAAGTTTGTTTAATATGACAAGTTCATTTTTATTAATTCGGTTCATTTTTATTATTTGTTTGACAATTAATTGAAATTCTAAGAATTATGATAAACTAGTGGTCCGCCCGGCTTCGCCCGTGGTACATATTTCGCAATAAAAGGTAGCCTATGTCCTTTCTCGGGTATCAAAATATCTCCATACCAAATTTCATGCGAATTGGTTCAGTAGTTTAGGCGTGATTGAGTAACAGACAGACAGAGTTACTTTCGCATTTATAATATTAGTATGGATTATATTTAATTGGTTGTCACAAATGACAGACAAGGTACCATATATGATACATCTCCACTAAATGGCCATAACAACGCGCATCCATTCCCTTATTAATTTCTTACACAACTTTAATTACAGCTATCTCTGTAATTAATAAAGACACCTAGAACAAAAACAGTCGTAATGTAAGTTGTAACGTCTAGGGCCTAGGCGCTCAGCACGCGCAATGTCCCCGCATGCCGTTTTCAGCGCAGAATTTTTTCAATTTTATGTGTAGTATATTAGTGCTGTTATTATTTGCAGCATCCCTCGTGCCGCCCCACCTGCCCCACTCGAATTAGTAAACAAACGTCTTTACGAGCGGTTTTACGATCCCCACGATATTTCGGTCTCGCGCACGCTCTTTTACGACATAATGAATTTGTTGATGAACTACGTACTAGAAAGTTTCGAAATAGACGCGTCTGGTGACCGCTGTGCGCTACCGTAGCGCATTCTTGCGTATTAATTGTTGGAAACGTTTCAGTGCATATCATAATCTATTTTCACGTATTAGGCAGTAAAAATATCGACTGAAATTTTATACAGTTAGCTTTTTATGCCCCAAACGTGTTCCAGCCAAATAAACGAGCGAATATCGAGAGTGATAGTGTGAAGTCGGATCTTTAATAAGTTTCAGACAAAGTCGCGACTCTAAATTGCCTCCTCTGCAGGTCACAACTTTTAATGAGGCGAAATTCCCCGTCCGACTCGATTCGCCGACGTCGCCTTAACGCAACCTGTTCGTTAGCGCAAAAACGGGCTACGCTACGCGCGATTAGAATACACCCCTACAACTGGGACACACTGAGTACGACTTCATTAGTGTGATAATGGCTTAACTTATGATCGATAGATACTCTTTTTACGGACTTCTTTTCGTTTAATGGTGGTTCTTGTACGAATTTAGCTATTAGCATGTTATTGCCGTCATTATCGAAGATATTAATAAAATATTCTATTAACTTAAAGTTAAGACGGTTATCGATCTATGAGTAGCTTGTATAATTTATGATTATGTATACGGATTATCTCTGTTTAATGATTCTCTTTACGAGAAAAAGTAAAATTAACAAAATTAATTTTTTACATCGAGTACGTAATCATTCACATCTATTTTCCTCTAATTCTATTATTCAATTTTTGATTTATAAGAACATTTGTACAACCACCGAACTCAAAGTTCCACGTGTACCCAAGACCTAAGCCAAAAAGATGGTCCCTCATTTGTGGCGGACTTTCTCTGTTGTTGTCACATTAGCGAATAACTGAGGCTAACTTCGCCGATACGTTAATGATGTCGGGATGTCTATTACGGGAAAAAAACCCTTTTGTATTGGGAGTTGGGACGCGACGCCGGGCCCGCTGTCTCATTGAACTGCGACCACGTGACTTGTATAGGAATTTTTTCGAAGGTCACATTAGATTGCCGCCCAATCCAACCTGAACAAATGGATAAAGGAAATCATTTTCTTAATGAACTAATTTCTTGCGAGTTATTACATTAGACTTTAGCGTCGTATTTACTGAGAGTCAACGACATCGTTAGCTATTCTAATGCAAAATTTATTGCCACCGGCTATTTAATGCGACATTGCATTAAAAAAATACAATATACCGTAATATCTCAGTTATCTCGTTGAGGGAGGTGTCGGTAGGTTCTTTTATTGTATCCTGTTAGAATCCTGGACAGCGGTAATTAGGAGTTAAACGGGTCAAAATAAAGGATTTATTTGAAAACAATCTCGGAGGTAGAAAGGTCAGTGGGGTGCGAACGGAAGGGTGTCTAATTAGGGAGGGCTGCAGGTAATGAGCCGCGATCGGCCGATAGAACGGGGGCTATTTACGCGGTGGTCGCTCTGAAAATTGCGAGGTTTTGTTTTAAAAGCGGTAACCGTTTGAGTTTTGCGATTAAGGAGTTTAATTAGATCGTTGTTTACAACCTCATTACTGTAGGTATCCGTGGAATGGGTTCTGATATCGGCCGATATAATTTATTATCTTGAAAAATAAACTCGCTTATAGACCTCGTTGAGATCGTGGAAAATATTAACACTGTAATTTTAACTCGTTTTGTGATCAAGTTTATTATGTTTTTTTATAAGAAAGCTTTACTAGAGCTTTGTCATCACGTTTCTTTAAATAACTTGTATTAAGAAAATAGTTTATTAGAAATTATCTAATTATTATAACGTGAAGATTATTATGATTGTATAAATGAATAGTATTGAATAATTTAGTGTCATATGCGTGGGCTGTAAAGTAATTGAATCAATTAATTAACTGAGCTAGCCTCTTGCGTTTTAAATCTTCTGATTGCTTGAAATTAATTAATGAAATCTTTATCGTTAATGAGGTATTAACGAAAGTCGATAGCAATATGAGCAAGCACCTGCACGTTATGTTAATAATGTATATTGTAGTGTATTGCGTGTGTACTTTAAATTACATTAAGAACTTCCTTCTTAACTGTGTTTTCAGTTTACTCACTCATAGATGCAACTTATAAAGATCGGATTACAATATTGGTTTATCGTAAATAATAACCGGTTCAGAGATTCCTAGTCAAATAAAATCTTGCCTAAGACTATAGATTTATGAAAAGCTATTTTGAAATCTCGTTCAAATTTGTTATAATTAATCAATTCCACTCAGGAGAAATTTAAATTGGCCCTCATTTCCGTCCCGCAAGGGCGCATGCACAGCAGAGCACCTGGGAGTGCTGCATCCGGCCTGTCCAATTACTGGGCCCTTTACCCTAAATAAAGCACCCTAACGATCCTCGCCGGACACCGCTTAAATGTGCACAGATTCATTTATGATGCAAAAATATGAATCCGCTCTAAACGCTTCACAGTGCTTCAGTTAATAATTGGCTTAATTGAACAGCCTTCTCTATTATGCAGTTTATTTTTTGTGCAATTATTCAAGCTCACGCGTCATCGAGCTCGCATCGATGAAGAATGAAGTGCTATCCTTCGCCGTCCCAGTTACCGGCCGCCATCCATCTCCGTCCCGATGTGGCGAGCTAACGAGACGTGTGCCGCGCGAGACGCAATCGAAAACAATCAGAATAAGGTTCGATCTCGTGTCGCGCTGCGCCCTCGAGCCCGTGCTACCGATTAGATAGCTGCAATATTTACCCGATACTATTAAGGCCCTTACCGTGTTCGGTTTAGAGGTCTTTTTGGCGTCCTCCGTCATGTCTAAATGTCGCGAAATGCGATAATATCTGCGCGATCGTCTCGCATCGGCACCCCTTTATTTATTTAATCAGCCTGAGCGACGGACAATGTGCTATTGTAACTTCTTGATATAGTGTTTCCCGCTGATCTATAATAGGACCACATTCGTTTTGCTCAGTGTTTGCATGACACGCCTCTGTATGCTTTACACGTGTATTTTCGATAATAGGAAAATGTTATAACTTATAACACTTATTAAATTATTGTCGACAACATAACATCTTGTTTACGTATTGAAATTTAATAACATAAATATAATTGAAATCAAATAAAACATTCGAATCTTAATTAACTGCCATAATAACATCTCTGTTTATTTAATATTCAGTTAACGTTATTTTATGCTTAGTTCTTAATTAAAAGTCAAAAACTCAGACGGCTGCTTCAATTATTGCCGCACCGACAATAATAAGCATATAAATGATGAATTTATTTAATATTAGCATAGAAACGAGTTCGATGGCTAATCGGTGCAGCGTCAAAAATGTTTAATTAAAAAGATTGATGCTTACCGGTAGCGGGGCGCCAGAAGTACAGTGGAGTTGCAAACTTATCTAATTAGTTGGCGGGGAACCGCCCGGTGGGGCGGCGGGGGCGCGGGGACGCGGGGCAAGGGGGGTGCAGGGGGCGGCGGGGGCAATTAGCGGTGATAGTCGATTAGCTCATCGTATGAGCGCGGCTTTTGACAAATGTTACGTGTAATAATTTATTATTATTTATGAGTGTTACAGATAATTGGTGTAATTAATACGCGAGCTCGCGGCCAATTAATTTTGATGGGTTTGACCGATGCCTATTATTATAATTAATTGTGACTGTAATAATTAGTGTTTTATGTGCAGTATGCTATTGTTAAGTAAGCAAATAAGGATAATGGCTCGATTGGAGCTAAATGCTCGAAATGAGTGCATTTCAGATTTATTGTTTCTCTCATTGTTCATAAAATGCTTGTTGTATTTGCAATAAATATTAATTGATTTATATAAGCATTAATTATGTGTTAGATGTTTTTAATGACCTATCAATTATCTTTAATACGACAAGAAGATAGAAATAGATAATAGAAGGCATAACGGATTCGCTTAACAATACTGGCTATAACTATTCTATAAGATTGATTAATTGAAGGTTATTAATAAAGTCTAAAATCTCAAGGGATATAGGATAATCAATTTTAGCGCAAGTTAATTGCGTAATTAACAATAATTAGAAAAGTTTGAACCAACTCTCGTTATAGCTATTGGATAAGGCTGTTGTGCTACGCACCAATTTATCTACCTACATAATATAGACTGTATGTGGATTTAAGGAACACTATCAATGTTTCCTTTTCTTAAAACCGAAAAATGTTCTAATAAATAGACTATTTAATGAAAAAAGGTTTCTAAGTCACAAGCGATAATCAGTACTTACAGGATCATCTGGTACAACATGCACCAGATGATTAAATGTACAAGAAAACGCGATATGACAGCATTATTCGAATGATTAGCCTGCGTATCTCTTTAGTTAACAACCGCTGAAACATCTTAGTACACAGCGGGAGCGGATTGCAACAGAGCTGTAAACGAACGACAAACAATGAGTACACGGCCAGGAGAGCCGCAATCAGTGGAGCCCGCCCTAACACTTGTGAGCTTTTTCCACGCCTCACTAATAGTTTCGCTAAGCGACCGCTGTACTGGAACAAGGCGTTTAATTAAAGAACGCTCACCTCACGGCCCGTTGTCGGCCGGCTCATCGCATGCCTTAATTAGTTTCAGACCGCCCTAACGGGCTTATTTTGTTTTTCTCGGATAATTTTTAATTAAACGCTTGATTAAAATGAAAGTTTGCGTAAGTAGCGAGCGAGGAACAATCGGGCCGGAGTTTAGGATAATGAATTGATGGTGTTACTTTGCTCGACGCTCGCAAGGGACTTAATTAAAAATCGCCGATAGAGTGTGTAGGGGAGTTGGGAACGAGTTTATGGAACTTAGTCCGGAGGCTCTGTTGTTTTACTAGCTATGTCAATTTGAATACTAGATTGCTTCACAGCTACCCGGTAGTTTGTTGACGTCATTATAATTTTTCTGTTTATATTTTTTGAAAGTGCTCTGCTAACTTGAATTAATTCATTCGTATATCAAATAAATTAAATCCTTAAAGGATTATTTAAAATTATTTAAAACTAGCGGTCCGCCCCGGCTTCGCCCGTGGTACATGTTTACGTTTTCTCTACATAAGAACCATCCTCGTACTTCAAGGAATATAATAAAAAAAGAATTATCGAAATCGGTTCAGCCGTTCTCGAGTTATGCGCTTACCAACACATTTTGCGATTCATTTTTATATATAAGATTATTGCAATTAATTAAACCACCGACGTGGTGATTGCATTAATTGAATTCATTAACTCAAATGAAATTTATTTTTTACGGGGGTTTCACGTCGAAATTATCCTCGTTACACAAAATATGTCACTATTATGTCTCTTTATATTTGAAATTGCAAATTAACAAGATAAACAGTTAATTTGATTTTATTAAAAGTCTTAATAATGTTCCTTGCCTATTAATTATAGTGTAAGTTAAGTCATTTGTCAACAGTAAGATTTGCAGACGGCGTTTCTAAGTTCACATTCATAAGTGAAGCGATTTATAAATTTTATTTATGAAAAGAGAATAGTGGCTCGGAACGCTGATTAAGTTGCAATAGAATGATATTAATCAGCCCTCTTCAAAATACTCAGAGTTGAGCGAGTAATGGCACTCACGATAGTGTAGAGGGCCTAAATATCTATGATCGGCCTTCATTGTAGATCTTTATTCGTCATCGTCGTAACGACAGAAAACATCGACGATCATTTATTGGGCCAACGCTTTCGATTGTGACGAGGCCCATGAAACAAAAAGCCGCGCTTACACATTCCTCGAGCGTAAACCAAACCGCTCTCGCTCCTCCCGTCACCGTATCACTCATCTTGAATCATTAGCGGATTCTTGGCTTGTCCGCCACGCGCCTAACGAGTGTCGCTAACGACGTGCGAACTCGATACCTCCCAACATGCATTGTGATTATAACGACATCCGATAACACCTCTACTTTATGCCTAGTTGAGGTAACTAGCGTAACTTGTTAAATCTTCGCGATTCGCGACTTGTTAGAGTGCATACGATTTTGAGTTCTATTCGTTTTTCTGTTTGATGCTGGATGAAATCCTGAAAATATAAAATTAATATTTTTATAATATTCGAATATGATTAATGAGCCAGTCTACCTTTAAAATGGTGTTTATTTATTAGAAAATATTAGTAGTAGATTGAAGATAGAAGTATTTGTGCGTTCACAGATCGTAAAAAAATACACGTTGCATATTTGACAAACCATCAATTCTCCATTGAGGAAACAATACCCTAAACCCGCATCAAAAGACAAACTCCATTCACATTATTTTCCAAACAGGCCAAATCCTGGCACATCCCAAGTGTCCCAGATTGACAGATGAAGCGGCACTCAGCGTCTTCGCCCCATGATCGGAAGCAACAAGTCCCGCGGCCCGGCGCCCAATCGATCCCGATCACGGCCTTATTACGTCACTGATTCCATATTAGCGCGCTTTACCCGAATAACTCGAGTTTGCGTTTATTTTTTAATAAGGCTCCACTTTTTGTGATGGGATGTTTACAGACTAAATGAATTCATTATATGAGTAGTGTAAAGACGTCTTTTAATTAATTGGTATGCATTGTGAATGTTGTCAATTAAATATACTATTCAGTAGCTATTAAATTTGAACAACGAAAGACAAATAAAACACGATGCAGTTTATCAATACCTTTTTAGCAATTCAAACATAACTTTACGTACTCATAACTGAAACATTTAACTACCGTCTCGTTCGATGCTGTTACCAATTATGGTGAATACCTTATTTATTTATAATAGAATTCATTTATTCACACTTAGGATTCGAGCGATATTATATAGAATCCTTTCACCTGTTCTTATTTCTCTCACTAATGATCTCGCTGAGAGCTTTTAAATTATGTTCCTTACAACAATCTGAAGTCGACACGTATACAACACTCGTTCTGAGACGTTCCCGTAATGAATAAAATAACATGTCAAGATACAGTCTTCATCTTAAATTAATGAGGATTCACAACGTATTCAATTTTACACGTAACGAGGGCGAGCAAAGTTCGACTAGAGACAAACTTCCTCATTCACGCACACGTTAATTAATATCGATATCAGACCTTAAAGTTATTCCCGATTAGAAATTGTAATTTTGCGTCGTGCGTAAATAAAATCACGAATGCGAAAGGTTTCCAACTAAATCCTTTTATCAGTTTCGAGTTGCTCCGAGCCCTTCGTAATGTAAGAAAGTTGATTAAAGTTACGGAATTTACGGCCGAATAAATAAAACAAATTCATACACGTCCCTCATATTACTTTGTACTATAATACGTAAGTTATTTAATGAAATGTTAAGTTCTAGAATTATAAGCAGCAGAAAGTTTCGTACGGTCTTTATTGTCGTTTGTCTTCGTTGTGTGATATTACATTACTTTTCTCATAAAATTTGAAATATCGTACAAATTTATGAAACTACAAAATGTTAAATTGAATTGAAACAGTTTAAAATAAGTTTTCTGTGAGGTCTTATTCAAACTGAATTATTGGCATCATTATATATTGGAAATGTGAATGAAGAAGGCAGCTCAAGTCGCAGAAAGCCGTTAGTCGATTACGCGCCAAGCACGTATGCGATAACTTTATAAATTGACATATTTATATCATGTATCGCATCAGTTCCCGCGAGCGACCAACACAAATAGATTCGTACATGTTTGTCTTGGCTCGGTTTAATTAATTTTACCTTCATACACCGATACCTACTGTTTGTCGGGCGTTCCTTAATTGAAAACGCTCTTACCGGAGTAAATGAAACGAAATCCTATTTGCTGCGAGTGATTGAAGTGAATTTATCTTTTAAGACTTTCAAATTGGCGATGTTCGCCACAAATAATTTCAGAACGAAGAGTCAGGTAATTAAATTTTGATTGCTTTCGGGCGGATTGTTTCAATTTATTAATATTCCGTCCGGCTGTAAATAATATGGACGTCCGCGCCGCTAATGGCCATTGCAATAATTACTCATTAAGTATTAAATAGGGCTATTAAACGGGAAACAGCTGCAGCGATGTTCTCACAGCCGTAGGGTTACTTTGAGTAAATTGACACGTTGCAATATCGTCCACATTGTATGCGAACCTGCCGTGTTGTTCATGCATGTTCCGTGTTTGTTGGCCGCTCAATAAACTGCACTAGTCAAATTAACTTCTTCTTAATTGACTTCGGCTGTCGGTTTTTTGTTTCAAGACGAACGTTAATTCAAAAGCAATTAAATTGAATGAGCATTAAAATACCTACATGTGGCATCTCACATCTGTTAACACCTTTACCTTTACTTTAATAAAATAAATTGTTATCTACCTACCGTAGCATACCGTTTTTTTTTAGAATCCCAATAAAAACGGGAAAATGAACACATTTTTTATTATTTTATATAGGTATCCAGAACAAGCATATTAAAACCACAATAGACCCAGAAACTAAAGTTATAAAATTTAAAAAATACGCCAAAATATACTAATTCGAATATTACCTTCGTGAAATGTGTGCATAAGATTTATACCCCGTGTTGCGGCATTTACGTCCGCATGAAATATAATAGAACTAAAACCGAACCGTGTATGGTCATTGTGATTTATTTCCGCACTAAATAAGGATAGCGTTTAAATACTCGACAAGTGGTTAAACGCGATAGTGTATAGGGAAACAACAGTTGTGATAGCCTAAAAATTCTTGTAGATTTTGTATAACCGTTTTGATGAATACTAATTAGTATGTATTAATTTTCCTTTAAATCACTTATTTAGTAGACGATAGTTTTGAAATTAAGTGTTTAATTTATTTTACAAATTATCAAATAAGTATAAACAGTGATAATTGGATAATATTATTATTTGTTTGAAGGGAAAACAATTTAATAACCCGTTCCATTTTAAGATGTCCAAAACAGCCTCGTTAGCAAAATTACCCTGCAATCTCTTTCTACCAGCGTCATAACATTATGCAAAAAGTATGCTTAAAACTAACCTAGTGTTTCTCTTCCATTGTGATTTTAATTTAATTCGGCGCGCAAATATAACTTAGATTATTAAAGGTCTTTAGATTTCCAAAAGTATAGTTTGAAGTGAATTCATATAGGTAATAATTAATTGTAATAATTACTTGTTGAGAGAAATAAATTGTTTCTGAGTCCATTGCGTTACCATGGAAACGCATGTTAACAAGTCAAGGTGCTATTTCGTTTAAAATCCCTTCTTTCATAAAATAACAATTTTACTAGCTTTTAACTAAATATATACTCCATTAGTCTAGATTTGAACTAAGTACTACAGTTGCCAAACATTGGCAACAATTATTTATGATTCGCCGTAATTTTTGTTACAAAATAATTTGTCCGCAATACAAACTGTTGCTATTTAAGCCAGTATTATCTACACGTTCTCGTCCGTATGATTTATCACCCCTGTCATTACATTGCTTTATTAGCCATTTATCAAAGTTAGAGGCAATAATCGTGCGCTTGTTACCCGTTACCGCTATCTTAACATCAAACTAACATTAAATTTAGCATTCTCAAGTGAACCGATAAATTGAAAGCTTTCCTTCGATATTTCTGTAAAGGCTTTGACCAGTTATATTCCAGCTCATTCGAGTTATAAGGGTTGGGAATGTACAAATCAAAAAGCCATTTTGGGGACCATTATTTATATGAGCCTTGTCATGTACAATCGTACCTATACAGACCTATATTACGGACCGTTTAAAGACAAATTGGCTAAATTATTACACGAGATTTAATAATTTTCATAGCATTTACATACAGGTTTTAAACTTGTCAAAGACCTCAATATCAAGACTAAAATCAATCTAATTGTTTTACATTATTTATAGTATTTACTTATTAATAATTACTTAGCAATAAACAATATTTTATTTAAGTACACTGTACATACTTTCCTGACTGGTACTGGACTGAATATTGTATAGGGATGAGCTTTAATTTTGAACTATATATTTTCGTTCTGAAAAATAAATAGAAATAACTTTCATTAGTATTTATAGCATGTTTATCGTGTATAATAATGTACGTAAATAAAAAGCACAATCATCCCATAATTTGTTGCTTCAAAATATCTATAAACAAAGCTTATTTCCCTATACATTCAAAAATTCCATTTTACTATAAGTACAGATTACTAAATACTACATAACTTGTAATGTACCTTAAACCATGTAACGTCAATACAATGTTCCTTGTTCCAGAATGTTCGGTACGGGCGGCGCGTGCGCAGCGTGCGGGCAGGCGATCCCCGCGAGCGAGTTCGTGATGCGGACGAACGCGCCGCAGCAGCCTCTACACGTCTTCCACATAAAGTGCTTCGCGTGTTCCAAATGCGGGTCACACCTTATGCAGGGTGATAGGTATGTTGAAACTATATATTTCATAAAGTAGACGTAGGTATACAGTAGGTACTATACATATTATAAAATAAAAATAAGGAATGAAATGGTTGACATTCATTTGATACTTCAATTTTGAAATTTTCCATATTATATTTCGAGATTAAAGTTGTATGTTTTATAAAAAAAGCAATAGACTTGTACAGTACATATTAACTTAAAACGTTTTTTTCAACTGCCCACAGAACAATGTACCTAAATACAATATTAAATCGATACGCCAATACCATTCGGCTAAAGCTTTTAAAGCAAAAAATATATGACAAAATGGTTTTCACTTTTCATAGTCATATTTCCTTCCATGTTCATGGTAAATATAATATGTATGTAAGATGTAGGATTTTTAAGATTTGTATACTACCAAATTCACTCATACATTTATAAATTACATATAATGTTCCTACTAGAAAATCTCATATAGATACATTCATTTAACCACGTGAAAACTAAATACTTATATACATTTACTAGTGGGTATTATATCAAGTATTCCCTAAGTATGCGACCAAGTCTGTAATTGAAAAAGCTTGCTTCAATAGCTAATCACATCCAATTTACCCAGGTACTCCCTAACCTGTCTGCTAAACTAAACTAAGAAAAAAAAATATCTTGCCATAAAACTAATTCAACATTACCCTACTACTACATGCTAGCCGGTACCCTAATCTCCTACCATAACTATCCTTAGCTAAAAAAAATATCTGACTATAACAAACACAACTTCCAATTGCCAGACTAGTTTCCTAGTCTGCTGACTGCCACCACATGAGTAGAAAGACGGAACAGAGACTAAGCTTCTTAAGAACGTGCAAAATTGTTACCTATTTTGGTAGGGTTGTCACAATAGGTTAAGACAAATTAAACAAAACATTTGTTAAATAGTTTTATAATTACACACAATTACATACATACTTACAAATGTTAAACTTGTAATAATAATGAAAGGTAAAAACACACCGTGTACAATTCTCTTCTTATTAAAAAAGGACCTAATAAAATAAACGCAAGTAGGTACTTACTTGAAAAAGTAATAATCAAAATATTTACTCACCTATTGTACTCCCTGGGATAGTTGAAGTATGATATATTTTTAGTTTTTCTAGTATTATTCATACACACAGTACAATAAACAACCATTTTTAACAATAAAATATTACGTTTTATATTAAAATATTCAAACTTGCAAGTTGCAACTAATAAAACAAACAACGTGCGTCGTATCAACCCTGAGACTGTCCTCAGCCTGTGCAAGCGCAAACCGGTTTTTTCCAGAATCGCTGCGTACGCGACAAGCGGCCTGCGGTCACACACACATGCCCCGCGTACTTGTAGTAGTGCAATCGATTCGCGCGGTTGTTTGAAGCTTAGTCTCTGTTCCGTCTTTCTACTCATGTGCTGCCACCAAAAAAAGTTTGCTTCAATAGTTAAACCCACATAATATTTCCTGTACCTAGGTACTACATGCTAGCCGGGTCCCTAGTGTGCGAGCAAGACTGGCAGAAGCTAATGAAGAGCGCGAACGCCGCGCCCGGCGCGCCCGTGCGCAAGGGCAAGGTGGGCCGCCCGCGGCGGTCGCGGGAATGAGCGCCCGCGCCTGCGCAACACTCGCACAGGGACTTTGAAGAGGTATGCTTTATGTACATTATTTACTACATACATTTATAAATATTTGTATAGAAGATATTTTTTACGATATAAATTTTCAAATTCAAATTTTAGTATTTAAACTTAACATTGTAAACACTTTGAGAAGATGCTTGAATGTTTGTGGGTACATACATATCTTTAAAAGAAATACTATATTTTCTGATAGTATACTCAATTATTTTGTGTATTGTAATTTGTACTATAGACTAGGTATAGGGCTTTCATATTTTTGTTTTGATTATGCAAACGTCAGATTCAGCTAACACCTGGAGACACCAAGATATCACTTGACAAAATTATCTATAACTTAGGTACTGCAGCAAAATCACCTTGTCAAGATATAAAGTTTTAAATCACTTCTATCTACCACCAAGCCATTACAGTCGATAATCGAATTCTGTTTACGCAACCAGCTATTTAGGCTATTATATCAATAAATTATACACTTCTAATATTTTCCGTCTTATCTGCCTTCCCTTTGTTATAAATCTTAAACCTTTCACAACTTTCTATTCGAAAACGAGGTTCATAATAAGTCATGGTTTATTTCTATTTGTTATATCTTAGAGTTCTTACAGACGAACGGCAAGTTGCGAACGGCAGAGGCTACTTCAGCCGTCGCCAGCTGTCGACGGCAGTCATCGAAGCATCGGCGGCAGCAGTCAATACGTGGCGACGCTTGCAGTTTGACGTCGACGGCAAACTGCAAGCGTTTGACGTTTGACGCCGTTCCGTTTTTGCGTGTCGACGGCAGCCGTCGACATATTGACTGCTGCCGTCGATGTGGCGACGGGTGAAGTAACCTCTGCCGTTCACAACTTGCCGTTCGTCTGTTAGAACTCTTAATGCTGACACCTACTCGGTTGTCATTGCTAAATGGGCAATTTGCGACACAATTATCGTCCCGTCTATAAATTGAAATAGGCCACGATTGAACGTACATTATACTATATTCTATATTAATTATATCAATTGTATTCACGGTTTGTAAAGCTTGGTTATGCAGAATGGTAGCCCGTTAATTTGGACCCTCTTTAATTAATTGTGTTGACTAAACTATGGGTATTGAATTTGATCATCGTATTTAATATTTATCTATGTATTGAAAATAATTATTAATTACGGAGTAATATTAAAAGATCTTATCTTGAATCAAACTCTTTCTTAAGAGAAAATAATCTAATAAATCTACATTTTTATTTATTTTAAGTGCAATAAGTCAAGCTTTATTAGCACGCCAACACATACCTACAACTAATAAATTTATTAAATTCGCGATCTGAAAATAACATGCTGTTCAATATAGAAACACCTCTTATGACAATGGAAGCCGATACGAAGCTAAGAAACAATAAAACACGGTACATCTTATATTATCTATAAATAAACACTCGTTAAGGTTACCCTTTTCCTTTTAAACATCTCAACTAATGATCGCGTGAAATGTAGAAACACGCTCTGACCTTTATTTAATTAATTAGCGCTTAAGTCGTGACTCAAAGTTTACGTTAAGAAATAATTAATATTGATCGTCTGTTACCTGAGTTAGATTGCATTCATTTGAATCTGTGACAGTTTTATGTCGTGTCCGCATGTATACTTTAACTAATTGTTATTCATTAATAATCTTTTTATAATTAATATATTTTGAAATATTAATTTATCTTTAAGTTTTTGTAACTTTTACAAACTTACTTACTTACTCCTGTGGCGCTGAAACCCCGAAGTGGGTCTTGGCCTCCGAGACGAGAACTCCACCTTCCCCGGTCCTGAGCGGTCTCTTGCCAATTGTCATTGGCTTGGAGCTTACTCAGATAATACAAATTTTACCATCTTACCCTTGACTACTTCATCCTATACATATCACGATTCCTTTACGAAGTGTAATACAAAAACAAATCCACCCGTATCAACGCAACACTTCCACGATAAACTCTAACATACATACAAAAACACCCACTGCGTATTAATATAAAAATATAAGTTATATGTTCACCAAAGTTAATATTTCGTCGCTGGTTCCATATTGTCGTTGAAAAGAAGCTTTTACCGCAGCCACTTGGTAAGCTATTTTATTTGCATAACAAAAACAAAATGCATGTCATCTCTGGAGGACTTAAAAGTGTGAATAAACAGAACTTTATAAAAATTGGATGTTCTGAAATTAAATTAAATTATTTATTATGTTGTAAGTATATTAAAGATAATGTGGTAATATTCAAAATCATTTTGCTTAATATATTTTCGTAAATATCCTTAATTTCGTAATTATACAAACAAATGTTGTAAGTAAGTAAAACTGTATAAAATTAGTGTATGATTAATAATTTACATAAACGAATAATTTATAACATATTATATGTTTATTTTAATCTATGAGAATAATTATAATAATTACATTAAATGCAAGTAAAACTTAATTTTATTAATCTTGAACAAATAACAAAAATTATTACGTATACATTTAAATATATAAAATTAAAATTGCGAAATCCTTTATTCCACCTTGCACATGCAGTTAGAAAGGCTCATTACCAAAGTACAAATTCAATTATAAATTATGAACCACAAAGAAGTGGCGAAGACACGGTATTAGCCTGTTCATTGAACAGCGGATAAGTCTAGCTTTGTTTATATGAGCTATTCACTCGAGCGAATCCCACAAAGTTGGAATACCATCGCTTATTTTAAACTTCATAATTATTAATCTTGTGTGAATTTAATCTATACTAATATTATAAAGCTGAAGAGTTTGTTTGAACGCACTAATCTCAGGAACTACTGGTCCGATTTGAAAAATTCTTATGGTGTTAAATAGCCCATTTATCGAGGAAGGCTATAGCCTATTTATCATCACGCTAAGACCAACAGGAGCGGAGCCACGCGGGTAAATTCGCGGGGCACAGCTAGTGTTGAATATAATCGGATTATATCTAGTTAAACAAATTTATTACTGAGGAACATCGTTTGTCCTTTTAAAAATATATTTATGGAACGCTAAATATACAATTGCCCACTCAATATCAAATATATAAAGATTTGATTGATTTATTTTCGTATAACCTGATGCGTGATATTGAATTCTTGCAATCTTGTCCATTAATTAAATTAATGCGCTATAAAACTAACTTTAGGTGATTTATAGTCCATATGACTATTTTTGCTGATTGTGTAACGTATCATATTTATTTTATACATCAAAAACTAGGCAAGATTACGATAAGACGAATTTCGAATGTTTAAATATGCTGTTTAAATTATTATGACCATTTTTATGTTTATTTTTGGGTAATTATTTTTTTTCTCAAAAATTTGTTCAATAGATGGAAGTGGCGGAAATTTCACAAAAACTTTGCGTTCTTTTTTTCATCTCTTTAAACTCTGGATGGCATGATCCCTGAAGCTAGAAAAATAGAATTATCAAAACTGATGAATTTCTTTAGTATAGTTGACTAATGATATTTATTAAGGCTCTGAAGCAAATTTCTAATTGGCGTGCTTCTCGGATAGTTCATAGAGTTAATTATCTCGGAGGCGACCAGTGGCCAACCGCCGCGGGCGCCACCACACACTGCTTGCTTACGGCGCTCAAAATGCACTGTTAACCAATTCCAAAGTTTAAGTACTCTCAACTTATTTTGGTAACTTATTTTGTAAGTAATAAAACTATTGTCCATTCAATTTACTTGAATGTTGCTAAGATATTTAAAGATTTAAGATATTATTGCTTGATATTATATGCCCGTTTTGGTCTCGAAAAAATGAAATGAAATTGACTATGACAATTTTAAACAATGCGATAAATGCATCATCCGTTTTTGCCGTCTAATTGCTCTTCTAATAATTCAGCATGAAAAAGTTATGATCAACAAGAAGCAATTAGTTATGTTAATATCCCCATAAAGGGAGTGCGCGGTAATGAGCGGGAGCCAACTATTACTTTGTACGTAGTGGTCAAAGCGCGTAGTTAATTGGCAAACAGCTGGACATGACAGCACCTTTGGCTGGTGTAAAAATGAATGCTCAAAGACTTGACCGTTCCGGCTTTGTAACGCGATAACTCGGACTTGTCGAAAGGTAATTAAATAACGTTTTTCCAAATTACCCGCTGGGCTCGACATCAAAGTCGCTTTGGGAATCTTTTCACAAAGGGCATAGCTCGGGGCTAACTCTGTCCCTCTGATCTGTGCGCTGGACAGGTGATCTTCAGTCAAAGGCTAAGTGAGTGCGCTCAAGTACCTAACTACGTGTTTAACTCGCTTTAATTATTAAAGTTCTTACTCGCTTCGAATATTGGTGCTTAGACGAATAAAATCCGATCTGTTGTTTGCGCAGCTTCTTCATTATATTCAATTAACGTGCAAATAATGATTACAATGCATAATGTGTTTATTTTTTATAACGTAATGCGATTATACTGCATCTAATTGCAGTCGTTATTTCAAACTGAATGTTACCCTCTAGCGATGGCGTGTCTTTAATGTCAGAACAATAATTTAAATAATTCATCACGAAATCTGAATTACTAAAAGAGCGCTATTACTGTTTTGTCTTCGAGTAAAAATTGAAAATAAAATGTCGTAAGAAAACTAATTAAAAGTAGGTACAAAGTTTTTGTTGAAACCGACGCCCTTCGTGAGATCGGGCCGGGCATCGAACCCGCTACCGTTGCGTGCCGCTAATGATCTACTCTCGCCTTAATCATTTTCATACTAATTACCAGTTTCCAGTTAAATGCGGTTGTAAACAGAATCAGTGTTTGCTGTGGCTGATCCATTACCGAGATCTGTGAACAATTTATTCTTAGAATTAGTAAGTTTAATGAAAACGGGGATGTTTGCGTATTTCAATTTAATTTAAACATCCTTTGAAATAAGATTTCTATATTTTTAACATCTTTCTTCTTCTCTAAATGTTAGGTTGAATGTCTGGCGAAAAAATATCTGTGAAATAGGAATGTTCATATAATGTGACTTTACCTGATTTCTCTCTTGCTTGAATAACGCTTGTAGTTTAACACACGGTGTTTTATCAAAATTGATAAATTAATGTAAATAAATATAAATATAATATAATTTATAAGAATCCATAACCGCTAATCGAACGTTATATTCGTATTACTCGTAGTAATTAAAAAATCCTATCCAACAATACTTTTAAACTAGATGGCGATACAAATCATGAACGAATAATTATTAAATATACCTCCACCACCATCCACCTAAACAACCTAAAGTCCAAGCAGAAACTTTATAAATTGCATTACGGGCAAGGTAATCCGCTTCAAACAAAGTATGTCAAGAAATTAGTGTTTAATTTATTCATTGGGCTCCACTCCGTGTCTGGTTTAGTTATTGCGATGCTGGTTGGCTTAGAAATTAATCAATCCACTGACAGGAAGGTCGCATTATACTCATTATTGTATTTTTAAAGCAATCGCCTATGATTAAAATTGATTGAACGTTTTAGTAACGAATAGGAACTGCTTTTTATTGCATTGATTATGTTTGTGTGGGGCTATAATTAGGTATAATTACGTCATATGATCCATAAAAGTTCACAATGTACGAGCTTGCTTAGAAAAATGTAAATATTTTCAAGATTATATTCCTGAATCTATGTTACCCAGTTTCAAAACAGAACGAAATTTAATATCTGGAATACGAAATAGGAAGAAAATAAATACCGAAAAGGAAAAAAAATATCCTGAGATGAAATTAAATCACTGAAAGAAAATGTAATTATTAAAAGTTAAAAACTCAAGAACTTTAATCATCGCCAATCGTTCACATGTGGGCACAATTTACGTCTCCGCCTCTAATTTAAAATTAATACCGCAGCGTTGGTGGAAAATTTGAAAAGTTTGTACGACGTCGCCAGCGGAGCGGAGGCCCGGCGATTGCATTTTTATACGAGTAAGACAACCTCTTAGCTTATTAGGGAAGCCGAGCCATTAGAAGACCGAGATCCCTCCACGGACTCCGCGGTCCCGAACGACTGCGCTCCACTCAATTAATTTAATGGATACGTTTCCGGACGCGTCTATTCTGTCATTACGACTACAATAAACCTACATTTCACTCTTTGATACGCGGATCGAGGAAGTCATTGAATCCCTAAATTTGGAGCGCTTTATGCCGACATCGGAACCGGCCGGCCGAACCAGGCCAGTGATGCACTTATGCACTATGCACCGGCACATTTCCCACAGCCCGGTGCGCCGGATCCGCTGCACGCGACAAAGGACATCCGGCCACAATGGCTCCATTAAAATAATGCAAGTAAATGAGGATTTGCGGACTCGAGTCGCCGAATCGCGTTCCCTTCACAATGCTCGGAAGGCCTCTCTGCGACGACGCTCGAACACTATACGTGAACATGTTTCATTAGCTAAGTGGGAGGCTTTTGGTGGTTTGAATCTCTGTAATGCACCTAGCTAGATGCGGCGCTTTTACTTAAACGCCGTAATTAAAACGTCCCTCTCCACTGGGTATCGACCAAAACTCTGTTAAAGTTTGAGGGGCAATCTAATTTTAGTGCTACATATTTAAAGCACCTCTTTGCTATTTTGCTCGGCTTTAATTATCGTTAAGGTTAATAAATTAATTAAGTGGTTATATAGTCGATGCCTGTTTCAAAGTGGCAATTACAAGTAGTTAGTTCGAGATTTTAATTGCAAGCTTTCAAAGAATAAAAATCGGTATTTCTATGAATAGCAATATAGCATTGCGAGCCTAATAACTTTATCGATCGCTAACAAGGAAAATTGATCGACATTAACGATCTCAATCGTAGCCCGCAATCGATTCATTGCGTGTCGATGCCCGTTCTCGGGTTAATTTAATTGAAACCGAGTTGAGTAATTAATTAGTGTCGAATGAAAGCTTTCAGTCGGATGAAGGCCCCTACTACTGTTTACAACTCATACATATTGAGCGACGTCTTCGACAAATTACACCGGTTTTTGCTAAATGCTTTTCTTATACGCCATAAATACCGGCTTTTCAATTGAATCGGCCACAACTATATATCATTGATTTTAAAAAGTAATAACTCAAGTTTTTAAGCGTGGTTAACTCGCATACAATGAGGCCTTTTATCGTAAGTTACAAAGAAATAAAAACCTACAGATTTTTTAAAGAGCCGAGTCGTATTTGTGGATGTTAAGCTTTTGTTTTATTTACTTTTGTGTCGCGTTATACGCTATATTTTAAATATAACAAAAAATGTGCATTTGAATTGCAGGGGTCATCAACGGAATGCCATAACTAGGTACATATAAGATGAGCAAGAATCCCTAATGCATATACGAAAAAGAAAGCGATCGATAACAATCAGGAGTTAATGTAAAAGCTATTAATCATGAATACATATTGATGCGTCTCGAAACAACAAATGTACTTGATTGATTCGGCGGAGAGCATCGCATCGTATCTGATAATAGCATTTAATTCCACTAAAACGTTACGCGAACCGTCATAATGAATATTTATTCAGAAGTCGGCTCATACTTTTATGACGAATACATATTTTAGTAGCCGACGTAATTCCGCTGATTACTTTCTTTAATTTTTCTGAAAACGTTATCTGCTGGGGTCTGTGTAGATAGGTGGAATGTATTAAAGCTCTGCGAAGGGCAAACATCCGAATGGAAAGTTAAGTAATACATTTCGTGTTAATAAAATTAATTGTAAATACTATCAAAGCGTTCTTTTTATTACGTTGAGTGAATATTCATTACTATTGAGGTTTTGGTGAATATTTTATCGGTTTATGGAGTTTATAGAGGAGTAGTAATATTAATAAAGTTGTGTAAAAATAGATCGATATATGTATGAGCTTTTTAATCTTTTAATAATGTGCTTGTAGTTGTAACATAGAAATGTGTATAAAAAAGACTACTACATAAATATAAAAATTTCTAACTGGAACAAGAAATAATTAAAAATCTATAATAAGTACAAAGTTTCGCCTGTCACAAGGGCCATTATTCACGGGGCTTATTTATTAATTAATTAACGTACCAGCCGCCTCTATGCGGTCTCCGGCCCCAACGGTCGTGTTTACATTAATTTCACATCGTTAACACTCATATTAAATCCATTAAAATTATATTCTTAACGATTTTAAATTTAACCTAGAAAAGTTTTATTCCTTACAAAATGACTTTATATGTCTACTTTTCAACAATAAAATAATAATCGACTCAAATAATTATTAACACAACTAAGCACAACCAAAACGACCGTTACGTCCGAGAGCCCAACGGAAAGTGTGTCAAATCCGCTGTTCAGCTCATTTTTATAACCACCCCCTCGGTTTGGGTTGCCAGTTGGGAATTAATTTATAACACGGCCGTTCCTGACAGTGCGTCGTCCTCGACCGCAGCATGACTTCTACCACTAGCAAGTAACATCAGATCCATCCAACCTGCTTGCTTCATCCCTTGAAATCTACTCAACATCGCTTTAGCGCTGTCTCAGGAACATAAAGGAAACTTGTTAGCAATCAACCTAGTTTCGCGTTATAGTCTGAAGCGTATATCTTATGCAGGGGAACGAATAATGACCTTCATCTCTATTTTACCATTACCAGTGCCATGGACGCAAGCGTGCACTCAAGCGGCCATAGACAAGGTGTATTAAAAAGCAAATACTTATTACAGAATTAGATACCTTCAGACTTAACACGAATATAGATAAAACTCAAAATGTAATACACCGTCGTAACGACAGTGGCTCCAAGTGCTCTCATAAGCGACAACCTGTAAAAAAACAGAGACCCATACATTTTGCATGTTCTCTAAGTGGCCTAAACACATTAGCACCACAAACTTTCAAAACAGAGAGACCCATACCTTTTGTACGTTCTCTAGTGGTCTATAAACAATAGCACCACAAACTTTCAAAACAGAGACCCATACCCATGTATGTCCTCTAGTGGTCTATAAACAATAGCACCACAAACTTTCAAAACAGAGACCCATACCCATGTATGTCCTCTAGTGGTCTATAAACAATAGCACCACAAACTTTCAAAACAGAGACCCATACCCATGTATGTCCTCTAGTGGTCTATAAACAATAGCACCACAAACTTTCAAAACAGAGACCCATACCCATGTATGTCCTCTAGTGGTCTATAAACAATAGCACCACAAACTTTCAAAACAGAGACCCATACCCTCGTATGTTCTCTAAGTGGTCTATAAACAATAGCACCACAAACACAAAGTCTTCGACAGCAGCGGTGAGTGGCTACCGTCGTTCCTCGTTCACGCAGGCATCCCGGCGCCGTAGATTGGTTGCAAGCAGCCCGGAAGCCCGTTGTCAGCAACTGCAGCGGCGCAGTGGATGTACAGCGCACGTGCCATTGCCAGCGCACAGCACATCGTACCACTGGGAACCCTTGTTGCCTCCTTCAACACGTAGCATGTTGAGAACTGTCCCGTAGCACCTGTTATTATCATAGCAACTAGTTATTTTCTTAACAACTTTGCTTCCCCGACTCGGCCTAACCTGACCATGACTAATCAATAGCCCCAAGGTACTTAATGACTCCCGCTCACAGGACGCAACGGATGTTATTTCGCTACGGTTGAGAATTGAGATAATGTTCTTTCAACACTGAACAACTGAACTGAACAACAACTAATAAGCACTAAATTTAGATGGCAAACGGTCTAAAACGCGTGGCAATCCCAATTCTGATCTTAACGATTTTAAATTTAACCTAGAAAAGTTTTATTCCTTACAAAATGACTTTATATGTCTACTTTTCAACAATAAAATAATAATCGACTCAAATAATTATTAACACAACTAAGCACAACCAAAACGACCGTTACGTCCGAGAGCCCAACGGAAAGTGTGTCAAATCCGCTGTTCAGCTCATTTTTATAACCACCCCCTCGGTTTGGGTTGCCAGTTGGGAATTAATTTATAACAATATAATAATTAAACTTTCACAATTTGCGCTTATGTTGTTACCGTAAGTGATATTACAATCACTGGTTATTATCACGATCAATACCACAAATCTTACAAAAACAAAAGCGATAAAGTAACTTATTTTATACAGAGATTTTTTCTACTCCTAAATGAAAGCAAAAAATCTTCACGACTCTTTGAAGTATTCGCTATTACATCCATAAGTTATGCTCATTTAATTTGCACATACTCATTAATAAAATCTTGATCAACGCTTCCCATTAAAATGCTCGAAGCGACGTTAAAGGCGTATTATATTATGCTCAACTAAAGTTACGGAGAACACATAGATCGGTTTTTGTTTTAATTAAAGTCGTCGACTATTCAAACATTGTTTAAAAACAAGTTCCCGCTAACGCAACGTGAATAATCGTGAAAATGTCTACACATTTATTAAATAAGCTCGTCGACATACCGAGATCAATTAAGATAATTTAAAGATCGTGTTCCGCTCACAATAATTGGCAAGATAATCTTACAATTGTCGAGGTCACTCGCTAATTACAATAGACGCTATTCATTACCACTCTAGAACATTCTTATGAAAACTTTATGTAAAAAGTTTTAATTGAAAGTAATCGCCATAGGAAATTTTAATTAAGTCTATCTTAAATTCAAATCGGGTAATATGATTACAGTGTACCTTGATACAGCTGTTTAAATACATTATTTTAAGAAACATAATATAGTATAATTTTGTCTAAATAACATCTGTGCTGGATCTATTCTAGAGAAATCACAGATATCGTTCCTATTTTTTTTTTTACTGGAATACGAAAAACTTGATACTTTAAAGACAAAAACAGCCCGATTTGTTAACCAATTCACCAATCAGCACTCTCTACATAAAACGTTGATTTACACGCAGTCAAATACATTCAGATTTTTATATCGATATTGTTGATTGCAATAAGCAGATGTCTGTATTTAATGTGTCCCCGTCCATTAGTTATATGAAACATGTGCCAATACAAATGATATGGAGGTTTATGAATGACAGACCGCCGCGGAAAGGGAGGCCCTGAGGAGGGGGCACTAATGGATTACATTCGCGCGACTGAATTAGGATATTGTCGTGCGATCTGTTCCACTGCACTCCTTTATACTCCCTTTATACATGTCCTTGTCCGATTTGGAAATTGAATATAAATAAATCATAGGTACCTTGATGTTGCCGCGGCTTTGGCTCATTTCGCTTATTCGCAAAATATGTTTTAAAATAGATTGTAAGAGTGGAGGGTAAAAAGCTGCTCGAAACTGAATAAATAATAGTAAGTAATTGTAAATTTTATTATTGTTATTGTTATTGAAACATTAAAATAAGTTGGAAACGAAGATAATTCTCAAGATTAATAAATTATTACTGCTTTATTTTTTTAGTTGCAGTTGTAAAATTAAATAACAATACGGATTATTTATTTTTATAGGAGATGACCACACTATTGTTTCTTTAAAATAAAAGTATTCTATAAGTTATTTGGATCCTATTAAATATACGAAATGTCAAATTATATTCAAAGAGTTATAAGAAGAGTTTTTCAATAATGAAATACTTATAATTTAGAAAGTTTTGATAAAATGTATTTTATTTGTTATATAAATACTTTTACTACAGCAATTATATTTAGTTAAAGTTTTCAAGAAACTGGGCAAGTGCTTTTACGTACCTACGCAATACTTGAATATAATGTACTGGAAAGCTCTAATTAAAATTTGTAGCCAAGTGAATTTTTTATTTTATAAATTTAAATGCTAATTTAGAACTAAATCGTTAATTAACTTATATTCAACGTAAGGTTTAGAAAATTTACGTTGGTTACAGTCCATACACCGTCTGATTGAAGGGTCTTGCTAATGAATAAATCTAGTACTAAATCATGTACCTATAAATTTATTTCTGAACGTAAATATAATATTAGTCTAGCCATGCCACATGGTTTTACCCGCGTTGCTCTGCTCCTCCGCTCCGTGATTTCAAATCGGACCAGTAGTTGATGAGATTAGCGCGTTCACACAAACAAACTCTTCAGCTTTATAATATTAGTATAGATTTAGTTAAATATTAAGAATTAAGAAATAAATAAACTATACGATATATTTCACTCAAATTCGTATCAATAAGGTCTTATCTCAATAACTCTAACTTGTTTTGATTACAACACGCATAGCATAGTATAATAAATCTTACATTGATATGTAGGTGAGCCTCATTAAGTACACGCTAATGATTAATTACATATACAAATTAAAGATAAATGAATTGATTGTGGTTGTATAAGATTGTCTCTGGTTGCTTTCACTTTTAAACCCCTTCTACTTTCAAACATAGATATAGGTACCCATAGATATACTATGCTCTTAAAATTCCTCGTATACAGGAAAATATCAGATTTTTAAATGTGTTTTTTTTTGTGTTATCTGATCAGAGGATGGAAAATTTTCAACTTTGTTCAATCAATTAAATTTTTTTCTTTTAAATTTATTATTTTAAAGTGTTTTTCCTTTTTATAAAATATCACATTTACATAAATCATTAATAAAATTCTTTTTTATCATTTAATATTTAATCTTGTACGAATAAACATTTATAATGCATATTTTTCATGATAAAAATGTTTATCTTTAAAAATTAGGAAATTACGCTCTATTATATTATCTACACATAAAAATACTATGATAAAACAAATATTAAAAAAAATAGGTTTTAATTTAAAATTTACCAAAACAATTCTACAAAAAAATCCTTTCACGTCATTCTCGTAGCAAATTTCCTTAGCATCAACTATAGAAATATCAATAATAATGGCAGAAGTCAGACCGTTATTCAGTTAATTCAACTTATTACGCAATACAACTAATCAAATAAAGAAATAGTACACATAATTCGGGGGAACATCCGAATAGTCGGTACACACATGTGAGCGCCGCGCCTCGTAGCAGCAGTGTAGCCTCCGCGCTACAAGGGTTTCAACTTATCAATTACACCGTTCGCTACTTACCGCGCGGAAAGGGCAAATTGATTTAATGTAACCAGAGTGCTTTGACGAATATTATTAACGTCTTTTTACGGCCCCTCCAGTGGAGACGCTTTTGTTTTGCGCGGTTTTGTAACAGCGGTTCACACTTATCCGTAGTACTTTGAAAAATGAAGTTCGACTCGAGTTGTATTTTTACTTACAAGTACAGCTTGCTATAATTTATTTATGCTGTATTATGGTTAAGCTTTAATATAAACTCCTTATTTATCTTTAGATATATACATTTCGAACGAAAAGACGTCTATAAATCGATCAATAACACCAGGAATGTTGAAAACGTCCAAACGTCCAGACGGCATTACAAAATGAAATATAAATTAATAAAATAGCAACTCCAGAATGTCCCAGCAACAAATGCACGTCAATAATTGTCGGGGCTAATAAATACGTCTGATTGAAGTGATCTCATTAGAGCGCCATAACTCCTCATTAGCGGAATGCTAATTAATGCGACGGTTACAACCGACACTCGTAAGTCACTCCGCCCTCCGAGCCTCATTACTTGTACTATTTTTTACATCATTTTTCTCTTAATTAACATTTTTATCTCCTCACCTCTATGAGTTTCTTCAAATGGATTAATTATATTTTCAATGTAATTCATTAACGACATTAAAACTTTCTCTTGAACTCGAATGCGCGTGATTATTTACTTGGTTTTGTACCGCTTAGAAAGTTGCATATGCTCTGTCATTTATACGTGGTATGAATACGCTTTAGCTCATATAGGAGCCATAGAAGATTGTACGGTAAAAATGTAAAGGGTAACACCATCCCTTCTGATTTGATATGACCTAAAAATTTAATATTTTACAGACCATGTTTCGTATATCGACATCTACATTCTGTTATTTTTTAAGTATTGTTTGTTTAAAATAAAACTTATTAGTATATCAAGATTTCAATAAAATTTTAATAAAGTTCCCATGAATGCAAAATCAAAATGTTATGTTTTGTAATGTATTCCGTACTCGTGTTAATATAGTAGTGTATTTTATTATCTCGGCTACTATTTAATAGCTCAAGTATTTAGCTTAAGTGACAAATTATGCAAACCGTTAGCGATTTTAATGTAAATAAGCCAATAAAGTGTATCTTAGGTACGTAATTAGACGTAATGAAATGTAACAGTTACTTGAGGTTGCCTTAATTAGAATGGAGCCTGTATAACGTTATATCTAATGTAATTAATTTTTTATAGAGTCAACTATTCTGATTATGCTATTAGCCCTACGTGGTAGTTAATACCGTATATTTATCAACTATGCTGCACGAAATAAATAGTCATATAGATAAGGTACCATTTTTGGGTTTAACCTAAAAAACATGTTTTATAATATCTGTTTTTTTCTAGAATAAATCGAATACTGCGTTATCTAAATAAGCCGAATTTTAAATAAGATGCCACGATAAAAATTAATAAACATATACGAAAATAAAATAAAAATATATATGCCTGGCAGAGATGGCTTTGAGCCATTTGTACATTTTGAATGGTTTTGTTGTACTTTTATTTTATAAGACTCTTGTACAATAAAGAGTAAATAAATAAATAAATATATAGTTTAAAAAATAATATGTGAAATTATTTATAATTTTTCCTCCGTTGAATTGGTAAACAAGTAATAGAATAATTAATGTGAGACAACATAACATAAAGTTCCGCTCTTCCAACTTGTTACTAAACTATCGTTATAAGTTAGCGTTTTTCTTTACGAGCTTCTTTGCCTTTTATTTATTATTCATTCATTTTCTTACACGGAAACGAAAAGTAATTTTACACGCTTATAAATAAAATTTAATGAATATTTATAATATTAAATGTAACACCAAATTGTCTCGCTTAAACAAAAACAAGTGTCTAGAAAAAATGGTTCTTTATTTTTGTTTAATATTGCAAAAAGTATTAACTTATAACATCGTGGCCCAGTTTAAGGTACGGCAATATGAAGGTAAAACATATCACAGCAATTCCATCAGGGATCGTAATTAAAGCTTAGGGTAAAACTTGCACGTAAAGATCGTAATCGCGGGCATAATTTTAAATCAAATTAACACTTCAACTTTTAACCGAGGTCATTAATGCCATTACAGCGAAACAATATGGAGTCGTGACCGCACCGGCGGATATCTAAATAATAAATAAATAGGCTGGCCGCTATCGGCCATCGTATCTCCAAGTTAATGTTCACCGCCAGAGTTTTATAATTAACAATAAATTCGGCATGTTTTTTGTCGAACGTGGGCTCAATGAAACCACACTGTTTCGGCGTTACGATCGAAATCTTAATGACACGCGCGTCGGTGCTCTATGGCCGTTTCGCGCGTCATAAATTTCGAGTATTCGTCATTTTAAGTGCGCTAACGTTCAAGGATAAGCCGGCAATAATTGGCCTGCGTCCGTCGTTCGATAGCTCTCACAAATGTCTTGTCATCCCGTTCAAAAACACCAAAAATACGGCACGGGCTCCCCACTCGAGTCTCGGCTCCGTTATCTCGTTATCCTAATGAAGTCTACGCTAATGACGAGTAGGTAAATAATAGGGCAGCTAAGGCCTCCCCCACATTGGGCGTAGGCCGAGCGTACGCGTTTCCTGAGCGTGCTGCCGGCGTCGGCGCGGCGCGGACGTCGCGTCAGCGCGCCGTCTGTGGAGCGCGGGCTACGCGTTGTCCAGCGCCGCGCGGGCGCTTCGTCAACGCCGCGCAGACGCCGCGCTTACGTCGCGTTCCATGGGCGTTCGGCCGCCCGTGCCCCCCGCACACAATCCATGAGTGCGAGGGGCACGGCGCGGGCGGCCGAGTGCTTGAGACGCGACGTCGCGTCGGCGCGGCGCTTGCGCAGCGCTTGCATAGCGTTCGATGGCGCGACGCCCGCGCCCCACAGACGGCGCGCTGACGCGACGTCCGCGCCGCGCCGACGCCGGCAGCACGCTCAGGAAACGCGTACGCTCGGCCTACGCCCAATGTGGGGGAGGCCTAATGGGGGCTTTATCATTCTCGAGTGCGCTCCAGGTAAGGGCCAATTAGAGAGGCCGACATCGGCCCATATTGTTCGGCGCAATGCTCGCTTCGATTACGATTATTTCCCAACGACTCTGGGCACTGATAAATTGGACAAACTATAGCGAAATGACGTCCGCGGTTTGCGGCTCTACTTTAATTTTCTGTTAAATTGTCGAATAATACGCTTATGGTCGATTTCATAGCCACTTCGTAATTGATACGATATTTCGGTGGAGAATTTTATTACTCTGATTCTGTGATTTAGTACGTATGAGGAACACATTTGATTTTCAAGTTTATTTGTTAAACATTAGAAATTACGTAATGTATTGTTGTAAACAAACTTTCACAATTTTAACCCAATAAACGGCAGGTGCCTTAAAAATAATATTACATATTCCCCCACAACGAAAAATATGCACGCATCGACCACTAATTTCCGACGGGCGTTGAAAATATGCAAAAATGTTGGTCGAAAACAATGCTATCACCTCGCACAATCACTTGCGGCTGAACTAATTATTACACGGCTCGATTACGGCAATGTTACCGACTATATATTAAATACCGCCCACACCTCTTGCATATTTTTACTTTCATAATAATATGTTTTATCTTTAGTGCAAATATTTTGTTAAGTTTATTTTTGGATCAATAAAAAAATTTTAAGCTTTTAAATTGTAAAATACTTCGTATTTATACTATTTGCGTAATAGGTTCAGGATTTATTTGAAGGAGGAAAATGTCTTTGAATATGAAAGCTCCATTCACAGCCTAACATCAAACACATACAGAAAAAAATATACTACTGATATAAAACATAAAGCAATACAGAACACTATTATTAAAATGGCCATAAATAAGAACTCAAGGAAAACTACGGAGAAGCGTCAATGGAACACGGCAATCCTTTTAGCAAGCGCTAAAAACTATTGGAGGAAGTCAATCCGTGGTGGAGCTGCTACCTGCCTCTAAACGTATTGTCGTGTCACAGCCCACAGGCCCAACTCAATACTTCTCTTTAATTACAAATATACCGTTATATTTCTTTAAATAAATCGATAGGTACTTATACTAAAAGTTCTCTTCCTAAAATATTTTAATCAACCTTAGAAAAGCTCCCTCGGAAATTCATAAAAATAATCATTAAATAAACACGCAGTAAGGTCTAAACAAAATTGAAAATTTTCCAAATTATTGCTTACTGTATTATGTACAACAAAGACGAACATCGCACCGCAGCATCCTGGGAATCTAAAGAATACGCCAAAATGTCTCAAGTTTCTTGAAGCAATCAACTCTTAATACCGTAGTGAAGTCCAACTTGGAAAATTATAGGACGTAGCCGAGGGGCGCAGGGCGGACGTCCGCATGTCATCTCCTTACATCAAAAATGCATTTAAATTTCGCGCAATAAAAAACAGCGTTGGAGAACTTTCAGTGCGACCAAAGTATTGAAGATGCCTGCTTCCAGCCCGCTACCACTTTGCGATATAAAATATGTAGTTGCTGTTACCGCCTACAATCTGCGACCTATTTCCTTATAAAATTCGCAGCACTGCGGCGAAAAAGAATATATGAAATATTAATGAAGTGATTGGCTCGTTTTATACTTTTTGTAGGTTTAACTAAAGAGATTGGCGTACCTATTAATTTAAAAAAATACAACAATTTTTCATTTTTCAACTTTTGATATTTCGTGAAGCTTTTATATATTTAATTCAAAATTTGTTACGTAATAAATGTGGCCGAAAACGGCAATAGTTTTATAAACAATAATAATAATAAAATTAAATTCCTATTTTGTGAATTAACTATGCATAAAAGATACTGCGACGAGATTACCTAAGAGAGAGACGACCTAATTTTATTTTACGCACATTTTATAATTAATTACAAAAAACATTCCTAATAAGCTCGGTTGATAAAAAACATATTTCAAACGTTATAACCCTAAACGTACATAGCTAATTTATATATAAAATATCCCATATACCACACCAAACCGTTATAAAATTAAACAAGCGAATCCACTACGTTATTCGTTTCCTATCCAGTCGAATAGCACGACGATAACAAAGAGGAGGTGGCACCACAACCCGCTTCTCCAATTAGGCTAATGGACAGCACCCGACCTGCATTCATACTCGGAATCTTCCAAGCTGCAGCTAATTTTGGTCTTAAACGTCAGGCGCTTTATACACGGACGGCCGTGACGCTTGTGTGGCTATAGATTGCTTAATGCTGGTAAAGGAATGTGGTAGAAATGTGTATAGGAAATTATTTTGATTTAGTCCTAATATACCTACATTATCTACTGCTTAGAGAATATTTTCTAATTACCTCTCAAAAAAATGTTGTGTGGTTTTATGAACGGTTCCGAACCGGTTATGAACTGCTTTATACCTACTCGGCAGTCGACCGTCACGCGACATGCGCTACACAGACCAAAAAGTTTGAGACGATGTAATAAAAGTTTCACTTTAAAACTTTTTTTTATGAACGTACAAAGCTATCTACGATCATTGAATACTTATTTTAGACGAAAAGTAACAATAATCTACCTATATTCATTATGAGTTTAGACAAAAATATTCAAAAACGTTTTCTTAATAACATATAATGAGCCAGTTATTTTTAATAGGACCCAATATAATGGGAATGTGATCTACACAGTAAAAAAAGTGCGTAACCCTAAAGATTTAAGTATACAGAGCGTTTTCCGCGCGTTTTTTTCATTGAGTACTCGTTCGTTTGCTCGCACTCGTCCCAACAACATGCATCGCGACTCATTACTCCACTAATGGAGGTCTTAATGAACCAATCTAACAGATTGCTCTCGAATCTTCAACTAAGAACGCTGATTTGAAAGCCTCGCTACGTCACATATCTTTTTATTAATTGAATTACATACATTAGCTTAATTAATTAAAAACTCTAATGTATTACGATCCTTTAAAATTTGCTTATTTGAATAATGAATCGAGCTTTTCTTCTATGTTTTTAAACACGCTTATGCTAGGCCGAAATCAACTGAGAAATTAAGGTCTCTATTCATTCATATTCGTATTATTGTTTTGATTAAAGTCAACCCGGGTATAAATTACGGCAGCAATTATTTTAAATTAAAACTTGTTTAATTAATATAACTCAATACGCTTAATGATCCGCATAATACAGCGGCAAATTAAATTTGTTCGCCAGTTGACACGCGGGTACTAATAATCGCTAAGGTTAAAGCGTGACTTGCGAACTTGTTCAAGAACTCCAATTTGTAGCCCCGTTTGAGCGACTACAAGTTATATTAAAAGGTTCGCAGTAATTTTCTTGACAAACACAATGAATAACGAATGCATGATATAAAATTCAGAGAGCATGCCATCGTGCGTCTCGCAGCTCGCTTCCAGTATTTGTCTACCTTAAGTCTGTGTGTTTTTGCTAATTGTGTCCCGCGTCGACTTCGCCTCACACACGCTAATTACGAAATGAAACAAACAAATAGATAAATGTTTTTAAATTACGTTCGGCAAGAAATGTCCCTCCGTGCGAATTCAATCAAGTCGAAATTCACATAAGGCGCAAGATTTATGATCGACACAAATCGAATTCGCTAACAAACAATATCGTATTCGGGCGGTAGGTAGGATACGATACGAGTATATCAATATTGCAGGCGCTATTAATACGTCCGTCTCATGAGCGGGAGAGCCCCCGACGTCTCCCTCTGCCCGCACTCGCCGCTCTTAATTGAATGAGGAGCGGGAATTGTTTCCCAAAATGAAACAATTAATTGTGCAACGGCTATTCCGCCTTACATGGATAATACGTTCGTTTATGGGCTCCTAACGCGGCTGCACGGCGTCCTTTATTGGACCGACTCTAGGAATTTGTGTTCATTGGCGCTCGTATCCAAAATTTAATCGGAAATTTATAAGATGCGGTCTCGGTTTAGAGAACATTTTTGCAGCTGGACCCTATTAAAGTCTTTTAAAAGTAAACAAACGTTCGCTCGTGTAAATAGAAAAAGTGAATTCCATAAAAAACTCAACGTTATCCTTTTTACTGCCGCCACAGAAAACCTTTTAGTTTGAATTGCAGCGTTTAAAATTTTCATGGTCAGATCATAGCATGTGTAATGCGGTTTTACCGCGTGGAAATTCAGCAATTCAGCGCTACACGCAAACATGTGGCGCATTCAACTTGAAGACGCATCGTAAACCGCCTTTACGCCTCGCCGCGAGAGCCTCTCAAAACTTTTCATATTCCCCGACCGTAAAACCAACCAAAAAATACGAGCAGCCAAAACATTGTAAACGTTCGCCGGTTATCGGTGCAACCGGCTATTACCCGCGGGAATTAGTTTTAAAACATAGTCTTAACGATGCTCGTTGCACCCAAAATTACCTGTTTTTCCATTTCGGAACGAGCTTACGTTTCTAAATACGAGTGGTAAAAGTTCTTATAGACAGACTATAGTTTCATTAAGTGCACATTTCTCCGAGTTCGTCTGATGTTATTTATAATTCAACGTCCATACTTAATATATTAAGTTTTATTTGAAACAAGATAGTGGCAGTCAACACATTCAATTTGCTATTTATCTGAGAATGAATCTAAGTCATTACTTAGCTGAGCGAGAGAGATGGGGACGGGTTGCAGTGGAAATTACACAGGGTGGTACAACATTCATTTCTGGTGCCGACAACTGCATATACGATTGTGTTAGGCTTACGGCTCGTATGGTCTACTCTGTTAGACTCGACAATATACATTAAGACAAGTGTTGTTTTAGAGACTTTATTACCGGCTCTTAATTTACATTTTGCGTTTGTGTTTTGTGTATTGCAGTGTCGTTTCCTTTTTTCTTTCCGCTGTTTTGTAATGATAATATCCAGTTGAGATAAAAAGGCTTTCAGAAAAAATTTTTCATTTCAAAAAATACGTCCAAGTAATTTAAGACAAATTGGTCCATGCATATGATAGCCTATAAATATTTGGGGAACACATTTTATGGCACTTCTTAAAGCGCATGCACTTAAGCATTCACTAATAGCTTATTGCGAGGAAAAAAGGATATCACGGGCTCGGCTCAATCACAGGAAGTGCGCCATCTCATCGCGGAAGTGGTTTCTCTTGTCGTCCCTCTCTCGCACCGTGTTTTGTAAACTCGCCCGTTAATGGACGTATACGACTTGATGCGTCGATTGAATGCATTTCGCAATGGAAAACGGTAGGCTCGCCGAATTCAATCTTGTGAGCATTATGAACAACGTAACCGGATTGACGGATACGTGCCTACTGCGTACTGCCTAGTGCAGAGTGCTGCGTTCGTATAATATCGGTTAACATTTGTTTGGGCGGGAAATGTTATTGGTGTTCTCTTTTGGTGGGAACTTTTGGAACCTGGTAATGTGATTGATATTTTTGAAATGGTTACGTGTATTCATTTATTTTATTTTTTTCAGTATGAGTCACTACTGATTAATATTTCTACAAAACTGGATGCAATTTGTTTATAAATATTATGCCTACTAAAACTAAAATAAAAAAAATAGTATTTCTGTTTTGTATGTTTTTTGTATTTCATACAAGACGAAAATGTCGTCAGAGAATTAACATTGATAGAGATCATTCATATTTTTTTTTATATTTATCATATTTGTATAATATTATAATTTTCTCATTTCCGAACGCAATTTCGTACAAATCAAACGAAACTATTCCACACTCGCAACAGGTATCGAGATCTATGTCATAGCGAAAGTGAGATTGTAAGGCTTAATCCGCGAGCGCAGTGATGAGAGCTCGATTAAAATGAATCACAGCGGTGCTAATTGGGCCTGGCCGGGCTCATCCAATTAGCCGCGACTTAGAAACCCCAGGCCGCAAGCCACCCTGTGGTAATCTCTCCCCGAACTGATGGAATGCGATTCGTGAGATCATGACGTATAAACTGCGCGTTTTTGTAGTTCGTGTATGTTATGGGTAGACATCGGATTATATGCATTTGCATATTTGCATATGCAAATGCATAAAACTCGCTAATTACGGCGTTAGTGCATATTTTAGCCTTTTTCCCCAATAGTGCATATTTCGTTAAGTAACGGGAGTTTTGATTGGTCGACTAACCTTTATTAGCCAATCAGAACGCTCAGCGAGTAAACAAACCCTATTTTGGCATGGTAAAATGGCGAAAAATTACAAAATGGGCTCCATTTTAAGTAAATTTTGAGCTATTCAAAATAGGGCTAGATTACTCTAAAACTTAAAACATGGGTTGAATTCCAAAAAAGGGCTAGATTTAGCCCGGAAAGGTCTAAGGTGGCAACACTGGGCTCGCGGGTGACAAACGTCACAAATTTGCGCTCGAAAATTAGGTAAAAATGCCTAATTGTATATTGGCACAAAAACTATACTAAATTTCATGAAAATTTCACTGTATTTGTACAATCTTTGATTTAAATATATAAAATAATAAAGGTTTTTTGATTTTGTATTGTGCATATTTTAGGCATATCAGTCGTTTTTAGTGCATATTTCGGCCTTTTTTAGTGCATATTTGCATGCATATTTTGGCATTTTGTTAGTGCATATAATCCGATGTCTAGTTATGGGTTACATCTTTAGTAGCTGATTGACAATTTCTTATTTCATACACTTATCACAAAAATATTAATTACTAGCGGTCCGCCCCGGCTTCGCCCGTGGTACATGTTTACGTTTTCTCTACATAAGAACCATCCTCGTACTTCAAGGAATATAATAAAAAAAGAATTATCGAAATCGGTTCAGCCGTTCTCGAGTTATGCGCTTACCAACACATTTTGCGATTCATTTTTATATATAAGAAGATAAGTAATTTGTCTAGATTTCTTTAACTTAGGTATTTTGTAATATAATCAAAGTTTACTGAGGTGGAAATAAATAAAGTTAAATGTTATAGACATGATGGTGGTATTTCATTATGATATTTTCATTATTCTGGTTCTCTCTTACAAAAATTTAGTTTATTATTTTACTACTATATAAAAAAACGTATGTAGAATAAAAAGTAATTTTTTTTGTTCGAATTTTAATTTTCCATTTAATTGTGTACAACTGAAATCAGCTTCTTGCTATGCTGTTTATTTCTTTCGTAGCGGCGTAGAGAAAGAATTTGTGAAACAATTTACAAATGAATGAAAACTTTTTATATCCTCAGTATTCAGTTAATTAATAAAAAATCACATACAACTACACATATTTTTAAGATACATATTTTACTTTGTTTTTATTTTAGTTATAAAGAAACGCCCGACTTAATACTTACTATATTTGACGCCCTTAGAAACCAGTGAATATCTAACTATAAGGTCGCATCCTTAAATTAAGATCACTAACGACGCTCCTTCCTATCATTTAGTTTGAGAAATTCATTTGAAAATAATAAAGCGCAGTTGTTTAGAGAAGCGATAACGACTCACGTCGAGACTTCGCGACGCCTCTAATGACATCGAAGGCAGTAGGCTTCGCGTGCGCAGTTCTTGTTATATCTTTATTACAAAGGAGTGCCTCATTAATTTGGCAGCCCTTAAAAGTTGAGAGCTGCGAACCCTTGACCTCGTTCATGAGAGCTTGAGACCAACCGTTTCGAATTGAAACGGCAACGCACCTTGCGATACATAATTAACGATCCTCGACATTACTCTGTAACAAACACTCCCCTCACTCAAACCTTCCCCGATTTCCTTAATCTGCCGCAAAATAAAACAAAACGAACGTCTAACTTCGATCATTCCAGCAGAACACATAATTCCTTGACTCATCGTTCGAGCTAGACAGTTTCTATTATCCTTAATAGTGGTCGTAAGAGTTTTAAAATGGTTTGGATACGAAACTTGTTCCGCTCAGGAAGTGTTTCCAGCGCGGAGAGAACGGGCTCGCGGAACTTGGATATTGAACGTCGCATTTTATTGGGCGAATCCGATAATCACGGAGCGTAACCGGCGGAAAGAAACGGCATCGCGTTGCCGGTGGAAAAGTTGTGTCATCGAGCGAACGTCGAATGCATATCGCGATAGTTAATTTGGGAGGGACGCGTGTAAAGAGGCTAATGAACACTACCGGGGCTCCGTGTCCGCGGACTCGTGCATTTTTAATGGCTTACGCTAGCACACTCACTATTAATATTTACCGAACACGTCAAGAGGGTGCACTTTACCTTTTAGTTAACTAGCGTCCGGCCGTTCATTAAATTTTCACGCGCGTCAGTTTCGGGCGAATTTTCCGCGGCGCTGACCGGCCGGCCGATAACGAGCGGGCATCGTTACGGGCTGCGCCGCCGGAGCCGCACACAAACCGACCCAATTTTATTAATAATAAACTGTTACTGAAACTGCGGCTTTCATGTAAAGACTTGAACGCTTATTGGGAATTATTCAAATTGATGGCAACTGGATTGTTATTTATTAATGTTCAATTAAAATAATGTTGTGGGAATTGAATAGGTTTATCGTGCATTTATGGAATAATTAATTAAGTAAGAACATTATCGTCGACAAACTAATTTTTATATTAATGACTTTGTATTTACAAAGCAATGAAAACGTAAACGTTTGTCACACATACCGTACAAAGATATCAATAAAGCGGGCATCCTGAAACTGAAGACGAGCGATGATTAATGCGTACACGAGGAGCTATCGCATCGCGTGCCGCGGCGGCATGAATACGGAATGAGCGCGCGCGCACGCGACGCGACAAACGGCCGGCCTGCACGCTACCTACCCCATGCCGCCCTAATTTATATCCACCCTGTATTATCACTCCGTATCTCTCTTTGCTATATCTCTGATAAACGAATGTACGGATGCCTAATTGTATTCGCGGCTAACTTGGAATAATGGCGGATTTGTGGGAAAACTTTGGCTATGATTTATTAAACTTATTTAATTTAACATTAACTTCACAATATAATAGGCTTTCAGTTCCATTATAGAATAGTAAAGTAATTTTAATAGCAAATATATTACTGATATAAAAAAGTAATAACAACAGACCAATTTATATTTCAAGCATAAAATATATTATTTTGGGAGAATTTTTCAAATCTCTATTTGCTACATAAAACTTTGCTCCTATAATTCGCCCTTAGATACATCTTTATAAAATTATACAAAAGAAGATTTGATAATTTTCACCTCAGTAACCGAGCACTATACTGCGAAATTGAGGTCACCAAAACATGTTTTAATTCAGAACAATTCCATTATAATGAAGACCTTCTAAAATAATATAATCCGTTTCTTAGAAGCTCTTGAAATGGCGTAGGTATTAAATTTTGTGAAAACAGTTCTTTGTACCGAGCTCTACCGCCAATGTTTCTGTAATATTTATATAATTATCTAGATCAAAAGTTTAGAACCCATGTAGACCAAATGGCGATAGATGACGTCAGAATCAGCACTACAGGCTAGCGAAACTTTACAAAGGACCTCCTCAATAATTATCTGCGGCCTCTCGAAACTTCGCCGTCTCTGTAATTATTTTTCGCTTGTTATTTTTTCAGTTCTGTAAAAATAACTTCAGGTATCAAGTTTGTTTGTAGTTGACCACTTTTGTGATCATTACCGTCTGAGAGCTTGGCCTGGTCGAGTATCTTCATACTTATTCAGATTTAATTACAAACTTTTTATATGAGAAATATGCTTCTACGCATAATACTTTGAGTTTTGGGAAATATTTGTAATGCTTATAAAATTTAATACCTACCCTTATACCTTATAAAATTTATAAAATTTAGTACCTACTCGATTATAATTACTAAGTATTAACTTAACTAATATATGCCATTTATTTATGGGGAATATTAGTGTTTGTTTTGTGGCCAATTACGGCAGTTTCTAATATTAGGTACCTACTCGATTATAATTACTAAGTATTAACTTTATTAAGTATTAACTTAGTAATTATAATCGAGTAGGTACTTAATATTAGAAACTGTCGTAATTGGCAACAAAACAAACACTATGACATTATTCCCCATAAACTCCAAACAATTATCCTACAATATCGCATACAAACTAATCGGACAGAAGCCGACCTCCACAACAGATACAAACAATGCAAACATTCATTATATACAAAATACCTATCAATTATTCAAACATTAGTACAATTTAGCAAACGCAAAGCCCAATAGCAGGCGATTGTTGGCTCTACGGTATGAGCACTATTAAATTATTTAGCTGCGGTCGCGGCATTGTCTCGCGAACTTGGTCCCATCGTTGTATAAACAGTTTTGATACCGTTTAGTGTGACGTCCCTAATGTTTACCGTTTGTATCTATTCAGTTTTGGCGGGAAACTATGGAAAATTTGCGACGTTGTTTATCAAACGAATTAGGTAAATTGTGGAAACTGTCGATATCGCAGAAAGGAACAATGGTATTGTTACTTATTTGACTATGTAGAACTACATTTATATTTTATTGTGTAAAAAGTCATTTAGAGAAATATGTGTCCCTAAAAGAACCCATTCATATCACATTTGACGTAAACCAGAACAAATAAATAATAAACTTTATAGACGCTAAATAAACAACAGTTTGAACAAATGCCATCTTTATAACGCAATAATTGTAGGACAGAAATATATATCCTAACATAAGACAAATACAAACACAAATGTGTCATCTTCTGTGTTTCCCAGCCTAAAAATATACGTGTGTTATTATCCCATACAAAACATTGATCCAATCAATAAACCAACCCTTAATAGAGTGCTTTATTTAAGTAAACATAAAGACAGGTTTAATGGCTTTCTGGAACTGGTCGTATAATAGTGTCCCGTCTTTATTCCGGGGATACGTCTATGTTTGTCCAACTAGTTAATGGGATACCGATGGGCTGTAGTCCTGTACACTATTGAGCGCGTTGGACCGATTTCAACATCGCCATTATGGTCGTGCGTGGAACCGAGTGGACGGTTAACAATGTAATCGGGTTGTCTAGAAACATCGTATAAACTATAAGAAGTAGTAGACGATAGACATTATCTAATGAGAGATTTGAAAATCAGAGTAAAATATAGAAAAATATTCTAAATTTATAGGTAAATTCGAGGTAAAAATTTGTCAATTAATTTCACCTAGAAAATACATCGGTTATGAAGAATGGAGATACGGCATGATTATTAATTTTTATGTATTTACATGAAACATATTACAATAGACAAATTTCGGAAACTATTCCCTCCCTGTAACTTTAGCTTTTAAATTCTCAACAAAATCTCTAAAACCCGTAATATCTAGTTTAATTCATTTTTAACGTTATCTAAAATAATCTACACAAACTGACCGCCCGGGCCCTGACCACGACCCCCAGACTCTAGCTCTCACACTGCATCTGTAATGATCGACATCTGAGTCCACCTGAACACCATTAAACTGGTTACCTATCTTAATCTCGAATTTTAATATTCCGAATATCATAATCCAGAAAACGTTTGGACATTTTTTCATAACCCCGAATTTTAAAATTTCGAAGTTTGGTTTGCCATATAATCGCAACTCCGAATTTCATTTGCCCATTTCTTTATTTGTTCGACGTTTTACAATCCAGACGAATGAGTTCCAGACATACGAAATCTAAATGCACAAAATCCAGATGACCGTAATCCATATGCACGAAAGCCAGATTTTTAAAACACAAATTTTTGAAATACAGTTAATTGATATCCAGACAAACAATGTCCAGATTTTTGAAATTCAAATAAACGATATCCAGCAAAACGTAATCCTTCCAGGGGGACGCAGCACGAACCTAACCTAACCTTCTGAATAGATTTTAACACTTTAACCTTTCTGTAATGGGCAAGTAAAACAATAGCGAGTCGGTTCTGGCACTCGCCGGCCGCTGCCGCGGCACGCTCGCTTCGCTCGCTCGGCTCGTGCATGGGGGGACACAGTTCAAACCTAACCTAACCTACTGAGTCGAATTTGACACTTAAACCTTTCTGTAATGGGCAAGTAAAACAAAAGCGAGTCGGTTCTGGCACTCGCCGGCCGCTGCCGCGGCACGCTCGCTTCGCTCGCTCGGCTCGTACATGGGGGGTCACAGTTCAAACCTAACCTAACCTACTGAGTCGAATTTGACACTTAAACCTTTCTGTAATGGGCAAGTCAAACAAAAGCGAGTCGGTTCAGGCACTCGCCGGCCGCTGCCGCGGCACGCTCGCTTCGCTCGCTCGGCTCGTGCATGGGGGGACACAGTTCAAACCTAACCTAACCTACTGAGTCGAATTTGACACTTAAACCTTTCTGTAATGGGCAAGTAAAACAAAAGCGAGTCGGTTCTGGCACTCGCCGGCCGCTGCCGCGGCACGCTCGCTTCGCTCGCTCGGCTCGTGCATGGGGGGTCACAGTTCAAACCTAACCTAACCTACTGAGTCGAATTTGATACTTAAACCTTTCTGTAATAGGCAAGTAAAACAATAGCGAGTCAGTTCTAGCGTGGGGGTCGTAGTTCAAACCTAACCTACTGAGTCGACTTTGACACTAAATCCGGTCTGTAATGGACAAGTAAAACAATAAATTTACTTACTGACAATATTTATTTTCAGTCGATAGTAAAGGTATAATCACGATTGTATGGAAATCAAATAAAAAGATTATGAAAATCTGGCAATAGTTTATCTGTTATACGATTATATGGGAACCAAATAAAAAGATTATGAAAATTTGGCAATAGTTTATTTGGAAAATGGTACGATGGGAAACAAAAAAAAGTATTCTGAGAATCTGGAATAATGAGATCTGGATTATGAGAATACGGGAAACAAAAAAATACTTTTTAAAAATCTGGTTTTGGTGCATCTGGAAATTGATTCATCTGGGAAATTAAAAAAGGTATTTTAAAAATTTGTCATTCATTACATCTGTCTTTTATAAGTTCTAACAACCGTTTTCGGGGTTTTAAGATTCGGGTAATAGAAATTCGAGTTTTTAATAGGTTACCCATTAAACTTGCTTCGGATCTTGACAGCTTCTTTATCAACGTATCGTGTACATGAAGAAAATATTATAATATAATCTATCTATCTAACATTGCAAGCATAACATTAAATTATTGATTTATTTTTTTCCTAGTTTGTAGTTCCATGTTTCTAGCGTGTAATATGATGTAGAATGTATCTAGAATCAATATATGTATTAATAAAAACACCACAAATACATTTCACAAGTCACAACAAAAATTTTATGTTTATAAATAAATGTATAACAAAATAATATAGTTATCAGCTCATTATCGGCAATAATTCACTGATCAGTCTATGATTATTTCAAAGCTTGTATACGTCCGACTATAATCCAATCATTAAGAAATACTAGTTCAACCAGGTGGCTAATTTACCTATTCTTAAATCTATGAGAAATCAAATATATCTAATACTAGCTTTCCGCCTGCGGCTTCGCCCGCGTTTTCAAAGAAAAACCCGCATAGTTCCCGTTCCCGTGCGATTTCCAGGATAAAACCTAGCCTATGTTACTCGTGGATAATGTAGCTTTCGAATGGTGAAAGAATTTTTAAAATCGGTCCAGTAGTTTATGAGCCTATTCATTACAATCAAACAAACAAACAAACAAAGTTTTCCTCTTTATAATATTAGTGTAGAAGACAAAACAAACAACCTCAGTCTTCTAAGGTCATTCGTACAGCGTTCATTACTCTCAATCTAAAGTTAGATATTAAACACGTTTACTAAGAGCAATAAAGAATATAAGGCTCACCCAATTATAGTGTTATGTGTACAAGAAACGCCCAAGGGCCTCTCTCCTAACTAACTAATTTAATTAGCCGTGTAATGAAATGGTTTACCTCTAATAAAATTGTATTGGTGTAAGGCTAGTTCCTCACGTATGTGAAATAATGAGCTTAATGTATTTTTCTTAATTAATAAAAATTTATTTTTATTACCTAACATTTCTTTTTATAGTGTTCATGAAAATTTTCGATCAATGTTTTCCAAAATATAGGTACACCAAATATCCAATCTTTATTGCAACATAGCTCTTGAAATATTAAACAAATCAATGAATAGTAAATATACTACCAACTTATTTAATTAAAGTAGCCATAATTCAATGGAAAAGCCGCATTATTCAAACAGATCTAAATTCATTGGGAGCATCCATAATACAACGCTCGCCTAATTGATAAATCATGTAAAATACAGAAATTCCAAAACACAAACAGATAATTTCCATGGAAAGCTTGTACCGCCGCGGCCGACTGTATCCACTTGCCGCAGAGAATAGCACACACGGCCGGGTAAGTTTCAATAGCGTCCGTATTAGTTTGAAACCTAATTGTTACGCGGCGTAGCCCGCGGCGCACCGTCCACGACAATACGTCGCCTCCACGATATTATGCATGTTTAATTAACGCCATTTCTAATTCATAATCCGACAGTGATAAATTAAACCCCGTCCACTTGTAATTAGGTACGCAATTACGGCCCGTTTGAATTCATTATTGCCGAAAGTACTAGGTGAGCGTGATTTATTGCCGTGTCTCAGCGATCGTAATTAATATCGCGTTACACGTGCGTTATCGACCCCCGTCGCCTACTGTATCAATCAAATGCCGACTGCTTCCTGCGGACTTGAGCCCGCGTTATAATTAATCAGCTACAAGATCCCCATATTGTTCATTGGCATTATTAGACAATAAGCGATCGCCGCGGCCGCGCGAGCGTAATTGGAAACTCTATACGGCTATTTAATTTACCTAGCGGGCCGCGCCACCTGGCTCGATGGCGAAACAATTGCCGAGCGCCTAATTATATTTTAATCGCAACATGACCCCCGCCCTATGCAGAGACCGGGCGGGGGCAGCGCGGGGGGACAACACCACTAATTCATTTGTGCGGCGAAACTCAGGACGAGCCGCCCGTAGCGATTGTTTATTCTCATAGGAGAGTTTAGGTCTCCTAAAGCAATAGCGACGCTTAAACATATTAACCAAAGCGTTTACGTGAAGGGTTTAATTATGCACTATACGTACTGTGAGCACCGGGTTAATTAAGTCGTACACATTGTTTTGAGGCACTTAGAAGGCACATAAACCTATGGTCTCATACGTGTCTTTTTATGCGAGGATAGCGTGCCCGAAGCCGGGTTATACGTAGGTAGTTACTTGCACTAACTTGCGCGGAGTTCATCAAGTGCAATAAATATTAAAGTTACAATATCATTGTTAGAACACTCGGTATACGCGCAGCTGTTTCCGCGAACTATTGCCAATTGTGTGGGGACCTTTGTTCGCAACATCAACTATGAAAATGTTATAATAGTCTATTGAGCCCATAAATTGCTCGGAATCCTTTTACCTCCAAAAAATAACTTCGAGCGGTATAGAAACTAGAAAGCGAACATAAATATTTGTTTATTATTATTAGAAGTTTAGCCAGTTTCTATTTTGATAATTAATGAACCCATAAAAAAATTGTACTAAAAACAGGAACATTTATCGTGTTTAAATAGACAGAAACATTTTTATCCTCGAATTTAAAAACATTTGAAACTTTAAACCTATCTGGTACTTATAAAAGCTGTGAAGTTCCCGTTCAGGGCAACTGCTCTTGCGCTCGCTCCACAATCCACATTAGCGTGAAAGCCTTAAAGCGGGGGAAGCTGCGCATTGGCTATTAGCATGATTAGACGAGCCGACACTCGCGAATTCTTTAGGCCTCATCTCATAACACCACCTACATATTTCATTATTTATGTAACCTCTGTTTTACTTCAATCTACTCCCGGAGATTGCGTTCACAATATACATAAAGATGATCTTTGACGTGCCAAATTGCTCTTGTAAATTATTATGGTACACTTTGTTAGATTATGTTACTGTTTCATTTTTTATTGTGGATATATACTGTATACATGTCTGTCATATTGTTATTTGAATAATGTAAATTATTTTATAAATGACTTGTTTCATTTGAAATGTAATTTATACTTCTAGAATGTCTATTAAATTTCAATTCCATTGTTTCAGATGATGGCCTGCTCATACTTGAGCACAACGAGTGTCAAACCTGACGCGACTACGAGCTGCTGGAACCCCCCGTACGCCGGCCAGCCGAGTCACAGCTTCAGGCCAACTCCAGAGACCAGCACCATGGAGCCAGCGCTCGACCTCACCACGTCTCTCAAACCTCGCAAACCAGCAAGCGACGACGACTCTGAGTGACAGTGTTGTGCAAAGACTAAAGAACTGCAGTCGACGTCACACGCTCCCGCGCGACGTCTCGACTCTTGTTAATTTATAATTCATAGTCAAACCTCGATGTGAATGCTACTATGGGATCCCTTAATATCGACGAGTGTAGTACCATTCACATTCGCGTTGAATATGGCGGTTGTACTGGTATTTAATTTTGGTTGTGAAATCGCAATTTATGTAAAATTTACTCTGCTCTATAAATCATTCGATTCTCTTACTTAGAATCTTAAGGAATGTGTTAAACACAAGCGTGTTGTTTGTATTTAAAGTGATAATAATGGAAATGAAATTGCATATCGTAAAATAGCAGTAACGTGGAGCTACGCTTGTTGTATATCTTGTCATTTTGTACCCGACTCTACTGTGTAATTTATGTTGTATTAACGAAATAATTTTAATATTAAATAAATTATTTTATATTATTATTATATGGAATTTACTATGAAAGATTATAAACAATGACTATTCTTCCGTTATCATTTATTTCGATGAAGTACACGTTTTGTAATATTAGCCAAGTGACGGTTTATGTTAATTCTTGCCAGTGAGAGTACCTTTTGTATTTTAATTCTTTATACGCAACTCTGTGATTTCCAATCTTACTATGTAAATATTTCTCGAATAAATTTGTTATTTCGTTTTTAATTGACGAGCTGTTACTTAAACTTCGAATAGCGTCTTATAAAAGTAAATTTGTACATACTAGCATAAACGTTTTAGACTTAAGTAGACACATCTTGTACCTTCTAAGACGCAAAATTGGTAGCAATAATCGGAATGCCAACATCAATGAAATTTATCTCGAGTTACTCATGTTCTCTGTGTATATAGTACTATATACTACAATTTACTATTATATTCGTTGATAAAATCAAATTTTAAAGTATTTACAATATCGTATATATGTAATATTAAACGCTAACATTTATTAGGTACATTATTAAAACATCGTGCATATTTCATATGTTTTACATTTAGTGTCAGTGCATCAAGAAATACAAGTATGAACTCTTTGTATGTAGGAGAAATGTAAAGATGGTAGGATCATTTATGATTTGTATTGTATAATTGCATTCGTACATAATGTTAGCGTTTAGTGACTCTTGCCATTCATTTACGATTCGACTTGGTGGTCTCCGAAATATCTTCTTGTTGTAAAGTTAAGAATAAACATATACACGTAGACAATTACCGTGTTACCAGTTTAACATTTATCTATACAGAAAGAACTTGCATCTAGCCTAAGTTATGGCGACAGGAGAAATTAAATTTTGTAAATTAATTGTGTTGTTTTCTTTCCCTACCCATGACAATATCGATGAAAGATGCTGACCATTTTCACAAATTTTCATGAATGACGCAATGTCATTGATATCAAAAATGAAAATAAGATACAAAATAGTACAACAATATACTCAAACAAAACATTTTAAAATGAAAAACATCCATTTCCTTTAATTTAATCATCATATAACTCTACTGATCCCGTCTGAACCGATTTAAAAAAAAATGATCTTGTGTATATGTATAGAAAATGATACAATCATGTAGGAATTATTATACTATGTTTTATTCGAAGAACTGATTTATTCTGAAGCATCTTCTTGGCTAAATATATCGAATTACATATTAAACTGTAACTAAGTATCTGTACCTACAAAGGATCACTAGAAAGATTTGTGTAAAAAGATAACTTCAATTAATATTATGTATCTTATTTGATAAGCATCAGACAAGAACGGTGAACTGATACAATACATAAAATTAACCTTTTTTAATCGCCTTTATCAGAGTGGTTCACCAGGGAATAATTATTGTACAATTGAATGAAGAAACTATAATTGGAATATACGCTCAATAAATTATTGCTGTGCTATCCCTCTATGATCTATCACACCTCTTCATCTCAAAAATATGAGAACAGAGTTGTGTTGAAGTCAGTATAGCAGCTATGCCCTGCACTTTCTGTTGAAATAAATATTTCCAATTCATGAAGAAATGAACTGAGCCCAGTCTTTTACACTGCCTTAACAAAAATATAAAATTTATCCGTATACGGTTGAATGAGTTTTACACGCCTTATTGAATATGTAAGCAAAAATAACTGCAGTCGTTAAAGCAGTTATTTTTAAACCCACTAATCAATTGGACACGGTTTTTTCTCGTTTTCGTTCGATAAAGCGTTTAATAAAGAAATAAATAATTTCCGAATGGAACTGAGGTGAAATTTGTACATTTAACTTGTCTCAACGACTCAACACACATTTAATGTCGCACTTATATGGCAAATGAGGTTACAACTTTGTTAAATGAAAAGCCAAAGTAAAAATTAAGTTTATTATAATTTAATGCTGAGTTACCTCATTCGGCTAAGAAAAAAGCACAGTTACAGTATATTGAATTAAAAAGCAAGAAACCAGATGGTCGGCACTGTTTAACATTGCAAATTGAATGATTATGTAAACAAGCCTCGCCAAAGCCTTTTTTGAGTGGTATCATGATAAAATTAGTGGGGATGTTTAATTATTATTTAAATATATTTCAATAGTATGCCATCCCTTGAACAAAAAAGGGTACGCTGAATAATTGTTTTGGTTTATTTTCTGAATTAAGTTTGCATCATTGTTCCGATTAAAAAAAGAGCAAAGCGACCAAAGCAAAAAATGAGGTTAATTAATTTCTCGATGATGGACTAGTTGAACGTTTTTTTAGAGAAACAGTAGGTATCTATTACACTGCCAAACGCGATGATGCGATAAACCAAAAGTACGAATTATATAGATAATGCATACAGCATAACCAGGGAAAAAGAACCACTGATTCCATAACAGTATTGATAATATCATACGCGCTTCGAGAAACAGTGAAGTCACCTAAAAACTTACGGGGCCGAATATAATCACATTCACACATAGGTATCTCTAATCTCACTGCTTTTCTTTACGGGCAACTAGGTGGAGATCCCTAGCCTATGTGAACCAACTGCCTTGTCCAAACACAAGTGCATTTCACATTGCGTCCCTCTCGAAGATTCGGGGACAGATCAAGCGCAGGACAAACATTTGTATATATATATTTTCAATCGAGACAAGTGTGTTCCAACATCGAATATGTTATAAAATTGAAAAATACGAATACCTTTTGTTTGTGAATAGCATATAAAAATAAAATAAAGGAAAATTGTACACGATACACTTACATAATGATAGAATAAGCATGTACAGATTTTTTCCATTTGAAAGCACTTTTCGCGTATTGAGCACGAGTTTTGGACACTGCGACAATTGGATTATCGCATTGTATGATCGCTTCACTGAATAAATATTTTGAAAGGAAATAAATACGCAAACATTTTTAAATAATGTTGTGCGATTTCAGTAACTTCCCGATGTTTGTAGCACAATAAAAGCGAAATGTAAATGTTTATTTAAAGAAGAAAACGTAGGTACCTACTTACCTTTTTGTTGGTCTGTGTTACAAATACATTATTGATGGTCGATCAAAATTGTTTAAAGGTAAACCTTTTATAAATGCAGTTTGATTAAATTACATACTAAATGAATTGTTCACAGTGTCTGCATTTTACAAAAAAGCTTTTATGACAACTTAGAGGTGAGGTGTTTTAATGAAATAATAATTATTTTTTAACAAAAAAAAAAATAAACCGCTTTCAAATGGTAGGTAGGTACCTACCAAAACCGGAAGGTAGGTACTAGTTTTTCACCCAGTCGAAAGTTCTGAGGTTAAACGAACGAACGAACGTTGAAAAATGTATGATATAAACAACTAAAACGCAGACCAGAATAAAGGTATAGCAGGTTCTCTAGCCAAACGTTGTATTCGTATTTTGCGCTCCAAAGATACATTTTTAATACATCAACATTTGCATTAAAATTGTATGAGCGCAAGATTAAATCTCCACGTGATTTAATGGATCCGAATAATATTACCGCAGGCCGGACCAATTACCGAACGCAGCTTCCTTCCTGGCAGATGCAGCATCAAATATGTACCCCGATCCGGCGCGAAATGGCGAAAATAGACGAAAATAGGCGAAAAACGGTGCGATGCCTGAGTGACGTGTGGACGCTATGAATGAATGATGGGTGCAACGCCGGTCACTAATCAATAGTCGCCTGCGGCTTGCCTTGTTAGCAGAAGGCTAGACGTGGAGCAAGAAATAATGTTTTTTTTTTCTAGCCAATCAAAGGTCAATCTCAATTAGTGAGCAAACATTAGTTGCGGGGTTTCAATTGCATAGTTATAAATATTTTATGGCTTGTTTTTATAATTCACGATTTAAATTGGATATAACTTTGTTGTATAAATAGTAAATACCCATCGACATTCACACATTCACACATATTTTCTATAAATTCATGAAGTAAAATTAAGATTTGTTCCCTTCAAAGTCTTTAGTAAAGACTAATAAAAATATTTTGTAATATTTTTTTTCGTTGCTTAGGTTTTTTTTAATCATCATTATTAAATTGAATCCCAATGTCTTCTAACGTCTTCCTTCGGCTTGCAGATGACCCAAGTTCTTTGGAAGTGTTCTAGTGGTTGACAGTTGTTTTTGTTCCACAGAAAAATGGCGGCAAAACATGCAAAGCAAAATAATTGGCGATTTGCACCGTCCATAAGAAAGCCAATCTTTTGATATGTACGAAATAAAAATACACTAACACGACGTATCACACAAGTTAATATCTATGGAGATGAATATAGCTAGTTTTTTAAAGAAGTAGGTATATTCAAGCCAAATTCAAGCCCTTTTTTTAATATTATTACAAATCCAATTGACCATAAGTATTTAATATTCTCACAAAGTTCATTACCACGAACCTGTCTTAGTATTCAGTTACAATAACCTGCTGAATCGATGCGTATCGACTTGTTTTTTCGTCAAATAAAATCAACCTCGTATCATACTGCGAATTTTGCAATTTCATTTTCCCCTTTGTTGAACTTAAGAAATGTTTATTGAATAATTGGTATAAATTATTGGTATGGTATCATTACAATATAAAAAACCTGATTAATCATACATACTGGATACATTGTTGAATTATAATTGTGTGTGTTAGTTTTTTACTGTAATAAGGAGACATTTAAATTATTAGGTACATAGAGGAAAAAACATCCCTTTTTGAACTTTTAATAGCGTAACTTTATCGTGAAAATTCAATAACAAAATTTGCCTCGTTTCGTTTACTAAAGTATGTTTAACGTAATATCAGAATAAATAAATCATCCATTAGAAAATTTACTGTAATTTCACATTCTACTGATAAAAGATCAACTATGTATGTAGTTCATATATTATATATAGCTACGTATCGAAGATGAATATTGTATCATGTGAAAACAATAAAATCAAAATAAATTTTTAAATCCTAAATAAAATAAGAAAACTATGGGGACAAATATTAGTGTTTCATGTAAAAAAATAGATAGGTACTTATTCTCTCAGTTGATTTATAGATTTCGCTATTTGGAATTGTATTTTGTTACTATTTAGTTATTTACTGACCCTTTTACAAAACATATCGTACACTTACGGACATTTTAAGAGGAACGCTCGATTAGTCGCTTAAATGCTATTACTCTACACTTGATTACATTTATATTATAATACTAGCGGTCCGCCCCGGCTTCGCCCGTGGTACATAATATTTACGTTTTCTCTACATATGAACCATCCTCGTACTTCAAGGAATATAATAAAAAAAGAATTATCGAAATCGGTTCAGCCGTTCTCGAGTTATGCGCTTACCAACACATTTTGCGATTTATTTTTATATACATATAAGAAGATAATATGAACCATATTTGCAGACATAATTCTTATCTCTTATTTCTTACTTTTAAAAATCATTGTATTAATTAGACTAATAAAACAATAATTCCTTTCTTCGTTAATTTAAAACATAAAACCACGCAAATAATTAATCAACGCAACGCAGATCACGCGATAAGTTTTCCAACGTTAAACATTAACACATGCCTACATAAGATCGAAATTGAAATAACGTTCTAGTGATAGGAAGTAATTTCCATCCAACGTACACTCCTACGCACACGAATCCTTCTTTCTACTTCCTGTACTTTACTGAATACATTCATAGAATTGTATCGACTATCAACCTCAGAACCAAACAACAACTACGTCATCATATAATATGTACTTTGCGTTGCCGTCAATATGTCCGCCGTGTATTTTCATGCACGACTTATAATGATAGGTACACTTTAATAATCTCAGCATACATCATTATACTTGTCCACGGTCCAGCCAGGCATACGGAACATGCTATAACGCAAGAAAATTTACCTAACGACATAACAAGTCGTTTCAGGACCGCTGTTACAGATCCTTGTTCTGTTTTCTTTATGCTAATTGGGCACGTGTACTAATAGAGATATATGGAGATGTAGGAAAATAGTTGGTGAATTTATTTTAAATAAATTAAAGGCCATTTTTTCTCAACTATCGTTGTATAGTAGACTAGAGTAATAAAAGGCCAACCTAATTAAGTCTGTTTATGGATAGACTTGCTTGTTTAGATTAATTGACTAAGTTAATATATTGCAAATAAAACAGGGGATTATAATTTTTAACACGCTTTTTTATTAATTTCGCCAGTATGTGTTTCTTTAGTGTCGATTTTAACCCACTTTAAAAGTACTAATTTATTTAAACTTTGAAGACTTATCAAGAATTGGTGGCTATGGTGGTGTATGTAATTTAATGATATTTGCATAGAGAAATCTACGTGAATAAATGAACTAAGTCACGAGCTTTCGAATTTCATCCTAATTATATTGTGGTAGTGATATGACCAAGGAGAAGAAAATATAATCTTTATTAAATAAACAAATTTATAATATATATGTCACGGCTAAAGGTAGGTGAGAACATAAACTTAAGATTAGCCGGCTAAACTTAGGTTTATTTTCGACGAGGTGTTAATGTTAGTTTGTTCTATCTTTAGCCGGCTAAACTTAAGTGTAACCGCAGGCCCGTGGCTAAAAATGTCGGGGTGGGTAGATTTGGTTAGCGCCGGGCCGGTGGAGGGCTTGAGGGGCCCGCACAGTGCCAGAAAACACTCGCCCTGTTCCTTACATGTATTATAGTAACCAAATCTACCCACCCCGACTCAGGGCAGAAAGCTGGTGGCTAGGTTAGGTTAGGTTAGAACTCTTAAGACCCGCACGAGCCGAGCGAGCGCAGCGAGCGTGCTGCGGCAGCAGCCGGCGAAGTGCCAGAAAACACTCGCCCTGTTCCTTACATGTATTATAGTAACCAAATCTACCCACCCCGACATTTTTAGCCACGGGCCTGCGGTTACACTTAAGTTTAGCCGGCTAAAGATAGAACAAACTAACATTAACACCTCGTCGAAAATAAACCTAAGTTTAGCCGGCTAATCTTAAGTTTATGTTCTCACCTACCTTTAGCCGTAACATATAATAATATAATTGTTGTGTTTTTCTTTATATAGAATCAAAAGTATTCATTCATTTACCCATACTTAAATAATAAATTAGTTCTATTCTTAGCATTATCCTTTGCTATTTACGCTTATAAATATTTAAATAATATCTATATTATTTAAAATAATATATTTCTACGTAACATCCGCTAACGTGTAAGTTTGTTTCATAAATATGCATAGAAGTCTGTTAATATTAATCCTTAGTTTATTTCATTCCACATAAACACGTGTAGATAATTGTTAGTTCCGAATTCCAATAAATAACGATATTTCATTAACATATATCGATTACGAATAGTTAGCGTAAGTATTATCTAACAGTAGAAACTATTTCAATTTCTTATTAATTACGTGCCATTTGCATAACATCACATCATAACGTATTCGCATCGGCATTTGGAAGTTTTAATAGATCGTTTATCCCGCAATCACTAATAAATTAACGCCATTACTAAATTATACTCAGCTCCTAGATTAATCTAGAAGTCGAGCGCAGTCCGTGGCGGCCGCTCTTACATTATTACAGCATTCATTAGAGTTCGCTAATTACTCCTTGCTTTAATGAATAAGCTCTAATGAACCACTTTCTGTTAATTAAAGGCGGCGTGGAGCGGGGCGCGGCCGCGGGGTGGCTCGAACTTTTCTCCGAGGTCTGATTGCAAATGTGAATTTGTGTAAGTCTGAGTGGAAAGAGTGTTTCCACTGAAAAGAGGTAATGAGGCGGTCGAGAGGAGCCGAATTAGTTGCAATTGCATCGTATAAATTACAATTTGCTTGCAAAATTGCTTAATTATCCGCTTTATGTTTTGTATACGTCGTACTATGATTTAATTATTTATATTTTTAGAGAATTAAATGCGAGCAAATTGTGAAACTTTGTGAAATGTAGTACTAGACGTATCAAATAATATAAATAACTGAAAATGTATGAAAGAAATAGTGTATTTTTATAGGGATGCTTGATTTTATTATTTTAGTTGTATGAACTGTGTTCCTTGAATAAACTAATTAATAAATACATAAAAAAGATTAGACAATGTTATGCCTTATATTAATGGTTTGTTAGGTTCAATGTGTTTATAAGTGGCTATTATAATTTGCTTTAATATGTACCTAGTTAAATTAGAAGTTTGATCCAAAGAAAACTAACAAACAACATTTACCTATTCCAGACTGAAAATTGGATATTTAATGAGCTACAAAATTAAAAAAAAATATGTTGCACATTCAACATCTCATAAAAATCTGCATTTTCAAACATAATGTTTTTATGAATTACGCCTAAATAAACTTAAGATTAGGTAATATATGGTTCTGCACTCCAGTTGGTTTACTTTAACGTACGAATAACCACCAGTATTGTAAATTACACCAAATATGGCAAATCATTATGACAGTAGGTAGGTACATACAATTATTCATCGATTATACAAAAATATATGCACAATTGAATTCATTAGTCGTAGTAACTTCATCATCGACTCCGTAAATGTACGCGTCCTAGCGGAAAATATAACATTGCTACATTTAGAATCGTTAAAAACTTGCCTCAATTCTAAATTAACATGCGAAGAAATGATTTGTGAAATTGTTAATTTAATTTGCGAATAAATGAATACAATTTCATTGACTGATATTTGCGTAACATTTTCATACCACAGAAACCTAATTAACTAATTGGATTGTTAAACTTGACAAGCAAAATTGTTTATACTTACTGTAATTACAGTTCAAAGTATAATGAATATAAATCAAACATTACTTCACATTATCTGTTTCATTGTTACAAATTAATGAATCATATCAACACTATGTCCAGAATTATTGCCAAAAATGTCTGATGTACCTATTCATAAAATATGATCTATTTCTCAAATATAAAATAAGAAATAAGAACTCAAATAAATTTCCGTTATAAAAAAGGTGAGGTGAGAAGAAAGAAATTGGCATATTTAATGTCCACACAGATTTGTAAACTAGGAAAATTTTAATTTTAAGCAATTAAGTAGTATAAATAAATATTACGTTATAAGCAGTTTAATGTTTTCATGAAAATAAGTTAAGGAAGAGCAGGTCCTCCTGACACAGGTTTTCTCTTAAACTTACTAACTACTCCATATTTTGTAAAATTTGGAGACGAAATAAACCATTTCTAATTTTTTTTATTTATACGAGCCATAATATAAATTATTAGGTACTACATTTAATTGTATCATAAGTAACAAGATATTAGTGGGATGTTTTGTGTATTTCATTAATGAAATGTAACTAGGTAAGTAAAACGTAAATCCAACTGGAGCCACTTATGCGCATCAGCTATTCTCAACTCAATTATTCATGATAGGTAAGTAAGTAGTGGTTATAAATAAAACTTATGATATTACGAAAATATTGTAGTACGAATAGTCAATAAGCGTGAACTGAAGGATAGTTAGGAATTAACCAACGAGGAGCCGTAACTAGTATAAAACCGGACCAAATAATAAGCATCGCACACTGCAACTGTACGTTTAGTAACGTGATACTAGTGAGAAATTTTGTGAAAAATGTTTTCGTTTGTCGCGGTAAGAATATATAACTAGATTCTCAGAAATCTATCGGGTGGAATTATCGGAAAAGTTAATAACATAGCATATTAAAAAAACAAGGAAACAGTGCCATTAAACCTAATTAATTACACATAAAAAATGCGGATAATATGAACAATACATGCACGTATTCATTTATTAAGCATTATATTACTGAAGTATGTTTTCTTTGTCAGTTTTCGTGTCTCGTCGTTGTGGCTACAGCAGCTCCATATCACGGCGACGTCGGATATTCCACCTACGATGTAAGTTTCTTCTATAATATTAAGTAGTTACTTAGAGAAAATACCATTTTAAATAATCTTTTTTACTCTCCCAAACGGTGAGCAGAAATATTAGTAGGTAAAGAAATTCTTATTGTCTTTATTAAGGTTCTTTAGCAGCAATTTACCCTTACATTGTTAATCATTTGATTTATAAAGATTTGTGTTTACAGGCCGTACCTCGCTACCATTTCAACTACGCCGTCAACGACCCAGTGACGGGTGACAACAAGCACCAGTCGGAAACCCGCGACGGAGGCTACGTCAGGGGTTCGTACTCTCTAGCTGAGCCCGACGGCACCGTGAGAGTAGTCGACTACACCGCCGATCCCGTATCGGGCTTCAACGCGATCGTCAGACGGATCGGCCAAGCGGTTCACCCACAGGTCGCCCAACCCGTTGTGACTCAGTACGCGCCTATTTCACACGCGCCTATTTCACACGCGCCTATTTCACACGCGCCCATTTCACACACGCCCATTTCACACGCGACATCTTTCGCGACCAGCAACAGCGGATACGACAACTACAATAACGTCGGATACGACCAATACAACTGGGCTAGCGGTTTGTCCCACGATGGACTCGGTTACAACGGACATATTGACGGCTCATGGAATCTAGGAGGCCACGGGCACGGATACTACGGACGCTAAACGCAAGACAAGAGGGCATGTACAATATAGTCAATAATAAACTATTGCTTTTCCGAAAGTCGAACGCTAAGGTAATATGTGAAAACAATAGTTTAGTTAAGGTAGGCATTATGTAATTATGACCCTAAATTAATTAAAATATATGTACATATTGCGTGAAACTTTTCTTTTATTTAATTAATAATTCAAAGCAGGAATTTAACATCCATACCGGTAGTTATCTAATTATTCATACAGTTATTTTAATATTATTTACATTTATGTATATTATATTTACCAATACACGCATGACATGAAGTGAATAAAACTAGCAAGACAATTAACTACACATTTATTACCATAAATAAAATACCACTGACACATCCATACATTAAATGCACATCTTATTTGAGCGGGTAGTCACAAAAACTCACACCAATACAGTGTGAAAGTGACATACCCTTGGAAATGTATATAAAATAAATAATTTTCTTTAAATATCGATGTGTGCGTGCCCTTGTCTATGCTACGTAGATACGTAGCCCCTCCCTTCACCGAACAACCATAGACACACGCGGTCCGCCAAGTACGCGAACAGCATGTCTTCTATCAGTACTTGTACTAAAATTAGTCGATACTGTAACAAAAAAATATAATAATTACGTACTGTCAACAAGATAGAAGAAACAATTTAATCGTGGAATGACCAAGTGAAAAAAAAATATCAGGTAACATACTTAAACTGCACTACTAACTTAATATACTCCGAGTTTATATTTTACTAGCGGTCCGCCCCGGCTTCGCCCGTGGTACATATTTCGCAATAAAAGGTATCCTATGTTCTTTTTCAGGGTCTAAAGATTGTCTGTGCCAAATTTCATCAAAATCGGTTAAGAGGTTTAGGCGTGAAAACAATACATACAAACATAATTACAAACTTTTCCTCTTTATAATATTAGTATAGAAGTATAGATGAGCATTTCATACTCTAACAAACATAATAGAATACACAAATAGTGATATTGCGTGATACACAAATAGACATGGAACGGGTTAAAAATGTAGATATTGACAATTTAAATGAGTATTAACATACTTTGTTGGTCTACAAAATATCTTAGAATACTCACATCAGGTGGGAAATACACGATCTCGAACATATTACTCAGGTCCGGGAACACGCCAGCGGCCAGCGCCAACACCGCTCCACCAGATATAAGGATACTGTACAATAGCGGCTTGTTGTCGCGCAGACCTTCCATGAACGGCTCACCCTGTTTAGAAGTTAAGATAAAATCGAATTTATTTCAGTATTAAGAACAATTTTATGCAGGACAAGCTAATTTTTTTAGACGTCTTTTAATTTAATCTGTAGACATTCACAGGAATGGTTATTATGTTACTTTGAATCATCTTCAAGCTACATTCTCGATGTGCATTTTTTCCACTAAAAGTGAAGAATATAAATGAAGTTTTCTGAATATTCGAGAAAACTGCCATCTTCTTTTCACCGAAATATACGACCTCGTTCTTGAAACATACAAGCCTCGTTTTATTTTTACATACATAGAAATAAATGAAATAAATAAAATGATTTTGTTTTAACCCATTGAGCCCCAAGCGGCCCGATCGGTCCCAGACACAATAGATTTTCTATTATTTCTGTGGTACCGGGGCCTGAGTTATTAATATGTTACTGGGGTACATAAAAATGGGGGAGGGGGGGGGGCTGGTTCATACTTGAACGATCCCGAAGGCAAGTTTAGATAGAACATAAAAATCAATCACAATAATTAGACTCACTCTATAATTGATAGCGAACGTAGATATTTGCAACGCCATTGATATAATGTACACAGTGCTGTTGAGCAGATCGGGTTGGAACGGACGCTCTTCATCTTCAGCCAGGTCCATGTCGAGTTTTGGTGTTGTATCTCTAAAAAATTAATTATTTTCAAAAAAATAATAATAAGTGTATAATAGTTTTATTATTATTTGGTTTATGGTTGTATAGTTAATTATATGAGTGAATAATTTAAGGGCATGACGTAAATTCCCTCAAAAATATCACGCTGTTTCTTGGACCTTTTAAATTGAATATTAGATGACATAATTTTGAAGAAATTTACGTCATGAGACATCATATAGCTTAGATAGTAATTTCGGACACTGTAGCAAGATAGATATAATTTTTTACCTGTAAAAAAAATATTGTAATAATTAAGGATGTTATTTTTTTCGGAAAACTAGTAAGTATATTTCTTAAGAGGCAGATGTTGTAAGGTCCAATTATGTTATAATTTTGAATCATCAATTTCATTAAAGCATGTGTATCTATACTAATGTTATAAAGCTGAAGAGTTTTTGTTTGTTTGAACGCGCTAATCTCGGGAACTACTGGTCCGATTTGAAAAATTATTTCGGTGTTAGATAGTCCATTTATCGAGGAAGGCTATAGGCTTTATCATCTTGCTAAGACCAACAGGAGCGGAGCATTGCAGGTACAACCGCGGAGCAAAGCTAGGCTATTTTATATAGGTAACAAATATCTCCGAAACGGCTGGACCGATTCTGATGAATATTGTGTCCCTATTGGGTAGGTCGGAGAATCATCTATTTTTGATACCCCTAAGTGATAAGAGTAAGGCAGAACAACGTTTGCCGGAAGAGCTAGAAATTTATAAAAAGACGTGTGGCAATCGGGGACTGCCGCGGTAAAGCTATTGGCATGCTATGCCTTCAAGCCACACCTCCGTGCCCGTCGGAGTGGGGAGCGTGAGGTTTTTTCGTTACGGAATTTCTCGATTCGGTCCCCGCGCTCAAGGGCCGCGATAGAAGCTATGCAATAGCTTAAAAATATCTCTTTACCTGTCTGGTGATCGCAACGTCGCTTCCCGCACCAAATATATGAGACATACGAAGTGAACTGCGAATTGTGAAAGTACCGTCATTACTGTATACATGTTGAAAATGTTCGGTAGAGGACGCTGCTTCGACAGTTGTTTTAGTGGCTGTAAGAATTGCATTGGTTAGTATCAGTTAGTATATTTTCTTTCAGTTTAAAATTTAAATGTATAACATTTGAATACGTTTGTGGTTGATTACTACGATTATTACACATAACTGTTAACTAGAATAAAATTTAATTTGTCAAATGAAATAAAAGTCAATTGGCAAAATATGGCAGAAGGCAGCTGCAAACAGCCAAACATAATTTATTTTATTAAATTTTGGTTGCATTGTAAACAATAAACAAGCACTCATAATTCTAGACTGTTACTTATTCATTTGAGGACAAAAGATTTTACATGAATATCAGAATAAATTTACTATAAAAAGTGAAGAACTGTAAATAAAATAATTTTATCAATATCTACTTTTTAGAGTTTTTTTTTTTATCTATTAGAAATCTGAACTTAAAATCAGGTTCTAATTTAAATAAATGTATGAATTACACTTAATACTAAGGAAAATAGTATAATAATTTACCTTAGACCGTGATATGAACAGGAAACACGACGCAAGCAATAAACTCTGCAGGGTTGCCTGTGTATCACTAAACTTGATGCCGTCCAAATACAATACAGACTGACTGTAGGCCAATATCAGTGCGTTTAGAGCCAAGATCTTGAACATTTGCAGTGTTGTGACCAGTGTACAGCGTCCTTGTTTGATTATGTGACATACTGCAAAATATATTTTGAAATTAATTTATTAGCCTTCATATTTAAGGGTTAGAAGCAGAGTTGTTTCACTTATCAATTTTGTAATCAAGTGATAAGGTTTAAACTCAATTACTACTGCAAATAAAAGAAAATTTTACACTTTATTAGATCATAAGCTTAGTCATTTTATTAAATGACTGAATAACATTCAGGCTGTTAATTGAATGTCTCTTTTTCTTAGAAAAACTGCCCTATTAACCCATTGACCACCGAGCGGCCCGATCGGGCCGAGACACAATAGATTTTCTATTGTGTCTGTGATCCAAGGACTGACGGATTAATAAGACTCTTAATTATTAAGGTAGTTAGCTGCCACATAAACGTTACTGTGTATAAATGATTATAATTATTGATATTTAAGTCAAAATAATCTCAATACCACAGAAAAGAAAGCACAACTCACTGCAAAAAATACTCGACAGTCTGCTAGTAAACGGTGCGGCTACACTAGCGTCACCAAGTCTCACGATCTGCGGCTGGTCTTCCTCCTCTAGCTTCTTCATGGCTCTGCGGAGACGAGCTGCTGCTTCAGCCCTGGCTTCCGCGCGAGGGTCACGAGGACCTGGTGGTCTACGGATCTCTAGCTCTGGAGGTGGTAGTTCACGAGGCTTCTCGCGGGGTCTTTCAGGAGCGTTGGCTAATATGGCCACACCCACCTAAAAAATTATAAATTATAGTAATATAGGCATTAAATCAGTACTAGGTACTTAATTTTTGTTAATATGGGCAATATTTGTATTGTGATAATTTTAGTTCAAAAATGTGCAATTTTTAGCACATTTTTGAACTAAAATTATCTGTATTCATATATACATGCTAAATTATTGCTATTTAATAATTTCTCCTATCCTGACAGTATATAAGGAAGTTTGACATAAATAATGTAAAAATCTACTCACATCTGCATGTTTCAAGGCACCAACATCATTTGTACCATCACCACACATTAATGTCACATATCCCAGTGACTTTAATGTAACTATAACAAATTCTTTCTGCTTTGGTGCAAATCTTGCAAACACTTTTATAGATGGTATTATCTCTAATAGAAACTTATAGTGACTTTCAATCAGGAATGTAAGCCCCTCCCCAGTTATGCACAGATCATATTTGGTAGTCAATTCTTTGGATGTTTTAAACGGTTGAACAGAGAGATCAACATTATCATTAATTGATTTCCAACTCCAATCATCAACTCCTTTAGTCAGAATAAGAACTTCGTCTTTTTGCGTAAATTTAAGCTCTTTCGCTACATGACAAGCAGTAAGAGGATTATCACCAGTGATCATCACCACAGAATGAGATGCATTCACTATTTCAGCAATAGCTTTCTTAGAATCAGTTTTCAAGGGACAGGATATAATGACAAACCCAACAAAGGTCAAATCTGATTCAACATCCTCTCTTGACAACTCCCTCACTTCTTGAGAATTCAGTTTTCCTAAGTTTCTATAACCCAGTGCCAAGACCCGAGCACCTCTTCTTGATAAAGTCAAGTAGACATGGTCATAATGTTCAGGAACTTCTTTCAGCATTGTCTTTATAGTTTCAGGTGCGCCTTTTACACTGCTAATATAATGTGATTCTACAAAACCTCTTTCATTGACCTGATAACTGGCCACTACTGACATTCTCTTCAAAGCACTGGCAAAATGATTTCTGTGTACAATTTTAAGGCCTGGGGACTTTCCTTTTTTTGGCACAACAGCATCTCCCTTCGTTAAATTCCACTCTGCAGCTTTCAGAGTTGCTTTTTCCAAAGGATCCCCCACTACACCATCATCAAGTTGAACTAGAGAATGACATGATGCCAGTACTTGAATAGTTTCCATAGGTGCTTCTGAAAGTGGTATTACAGTAGCATCTGTATGATCCCCAACACCAGCAACACCTTCTACAACCAGGTTGTCACTAGTCAATGTGCCAGTCTTATCAAAACAGCAAATTTCCACTTTGCCAGCAAACGGGATCCTAAATGGCTCTGTGCAAAACACTGCCAACTTAGACAGTGACAATAAAGAAGTATTCACAGCTAGAGATAATTCTATAGGTAGTTCTGGAGGCACTACAGATGTCAATATCAAAGTACATTCTAAAAATAGTTTATATCTGTTTCTCTCAGGGTCTTCACATCCTTTTATCCACACATATGCTGCAGCAGCAATTGCGAAAATTAATAGGAACAGTATAAAACCAAATGTTTCCAAATTGTTTGCAGTTACTCTTTTAACTCCAAAGAGAATTGTTCTCAAAAGCTTTCCCTGTGATGTGTTAAATCCGTTGCGTACAACATAACCAATACAGCCATTGTCTGGAGCTTTGAGAGCAGATGTCACATTCTTGCTTGGTGAGGAATGTTGTACTATTTTAGTTCCACCAAAGAGCATGTGCAGTTTTCCATCACCTTCAGGATCCAAATTCTGTTTTGTGTCTTTGTCATTTTCCAAGGGTTCTTTCATTTGGGGTACACTTTCACCAGTCAACATGGATTCATCAACAATACAAGAACCTCTTATTAAAACAATGTCACATGGAACTAAATTATCATTACCAGAGCGTGTCAAGGAAACTATATCACCTGGTAGTAATTGGTCACTCATTATTTGTCGCCACCTTCTATTTCTATAGACGTTGATGTTGTACGGCTTATTTCCCATTTTCCTTATTTCTGCCATGTTTCTCAACTGCTGTTGTACCAGTGTGCACTCAAACATGACCAACATCACAAGAGTGAATATAGAATAATACCAATACTTATCCAGACACCATAGAGCAACACAGAAAACTTGGAACACAAAAAACGGGGCTGTTGCTCTTTCTTTGAATAGTTCCATGAATTCAGGAACCACCTAAAAGAGACATAAACCAAATTTAGGTCTAATTTCTTACAGATTAGAAATAAAATATAAGAGAAAAGTAATGTACCATAATCATTTCATTTTTGCCAAACTCCTTCTCTGCAATTTCCAAAGACTCATCATCCAAGTAGCCCTTAGATTCCAAGTATTCTTCATAAGTTTTGTTGACAGGAAATTCAACAGTGTGAAAAGATTTCTTATCCCAATCATATAGATATTTGCTTTTTTGAAACACAAACCATACATCTGGGGTGGGACTGCCTTTTTTTGTTGACTGAAATGAAATTCATGAAATCACATTAGTCAATATATAGTTATTATTTAATCCCTCAGTCCCGGAATCACACGGTGGTCAATGGGTTAAAGGATAGCAGAATATCCAAACATTAATTATTATAATTATTTAATTTATAATATAAGGAAATCATTGTTATTACCTTTGTATGATGTAGTCTAACAATTTCTGGAAAGCCATTATTAGATGTTGGAACTACTTTAACAATTTCAGCTCGTATAGGATCACTTTCCTGAAACAATAACCTATAGTTCAGTAACTCATCAAAATTTTGCCATACCAAAAGAACTAATATAATTTAACTTACTGGTGAACAAGACAGGAAACATTGTATATGAACACTCCAATAACAGCAAAGGCAAATCAAAATTTGAATAGTTGCCACAACAGCAACTGTTACAAACCCTGCTTCGAAATTCTCATTGAAACCGTATACAAATATCCAGCAGTAGAAAATGATAGGATAAATAATCAAAAAGGGCAATATAGTTCCTTGTAAAACAGTCGCCACCGGCTTAAACAACTGTGTGTATTGGACTAAATCGTCTAATGACGATTGCTTGTTGAGTACCATTTTCAAACTCTGTATTAAACAATATGTTTGAATGCAAGAGTTATTTAGCAAATATCTCTATGTTCATGGCTTAACACATGTCGTGCATAATTATAGTCAAAGAATGAATTAAAAATTCACAAATACTGATTTCAAATAACCTGTGACACGAGAACACATCATTTGACGAATTGACAGATGACAATTATAGATTTGACGTTTGTCATGAATATCATTTCGTCTATGACCGTAATGTCCAAATCTGTGGTCCAAATAAATCTGAAAATTAAATATTCTCTAATATAAATTATTTTTACAAAAAATATCAAACAATAAGCACTTATAAGCGAAGCGTTATTCACTCATCTACTCGAAAACGAAACAAAAAAATGTTGTATGGTTTTATGAAACCACGGTAAAAGTGAAACTGTTCGAACGGTTCCGAACACTGCTTTGTGTAGTGCATGTCGCGTGTCGGTCGGCTGCCGAGTAGGTATACCTACTCGGCAGCCGCGATACACGCGACATGCGCTACACAGACCAAAAAGTTTGATACGATGTAATAAAAGTTTCACTTTAAAAAATTTTCTCTGTCTGTCTATGGTCTGGCTTTAGCGCTAAGGCCGCGTATCCATCTGGAAGAAAACTTCCGCAAGAAATGTCCGACAGTCTTTCTTGAGGATGGAAACGCGGCCTAAAACTGTTTTTTTGGGATTAAATCTATTTAGTCCTCGAAACATGAAGACTATAATTTATTGTGAAGAATTTAATTTCAATTTTGGTACATCAATAACTCCGGATAAAAAGAAAACATAATTTAGGATTAAGCTGCACTACGTTATGGCTAAACCTCCCGCGCAGTTATTAACCGCTTGATTTCAAGGCAAGCGAAATAAGCGGCCTCATTTGTGGTTTTATCACGCGACCGATTTAAATCCCAGATTAATATGCTCGCGGGTATATACAACGCAATTCCACGCCACAATTAATACATAGAATTTACGGTCTATAATGTAGGCACTTATTTTACTTTGACGGCATATTATAATATTATGTAGTTTCATAATCGTATGTGTCCTACAGAACGTATCACATTGCACGAGTTTTGCGGTTTACCTCTTAGGCTGTATTCAAAAAGAAAGCTTGAAACTTATAAGCGCATAAGTTTCCAGCTTTCTTTCTGTATACGCCAATCAAGAAGCTTATATCTAATACACTGGAGATTGCACTATGACCATTAACTTGTCACAAGAAAATATAACCTTGAATGACGTCAGTGTTGTTTTTTGTCTCTTTCTGTGGGTGACCACACTGGTTTGTATATTCAGGATTTTTCGAAATAGAAAAAACTAAAAATCATGGTCTATAAATAATAACGACATATACTTTTAACAGTATTTTTATTATAATTACTGGTCGACTTACAAGAATTATCACCTCTATCAAATTATTTATCAAAACCTTCTGTCATTCCACTAGGCACTAGGTACTCAAGTGATTAACGACAAACAACAACAATGATTGAAACACAACCAGCCTCACCACCTCGACTTTTCTCTGACTAGCCATACGACATACAATTTTAATTGGTAGAGAATGATAGTTTTAAATAACGCTTGATAACTTTTGGCTACAAAGCTTGGATATTAACCGATATACATCATTAACATCCTTTGTAAATAGAGGAAAGTTGTGTTTTGCATCAGAATTCAGATGCTGTTTACCAAATTGTAAGTTACTCAGATCTTCTTTTTAAACACGTTGCTTCAACGGGTCAACTTCAAGCCAAAAACATCAAATTAAAACTGTTTATGGCAGTATTTTTTTCTGGGTCGTAATCCTCAGTAATTTTACCCTTGATAGGCACATATATTTCTTTTTACTTCATTTTTTGGAAAGCTAAAATACGTGAAACAAAAAAATATTAGGTTAAAAAGTATAAATTTCAATGTAAAAAAGAACAAACCACAATATGTGAGTGCAATACCGATGTCGTGTGTTGTTTCATTACTAGTATCATCTAGTATAAAATTTTTTAAAATGGTGTTCTAAATGTTCATCATAATATTGTTTAGCAATATATTATCGTCGCTATCCGTAAAAACCCATCATCATGGTTACCTTACTTGTTAAATTTGTTTGTTGAAAACTTGTTGAAAAATGATGAAAGTATTAGGAAAAGAACTTATTTAACATGATTGCTTAGTAAAATGATGATAAATTTGACGATTTTTGCCATTAAAATGATTCTTAATAGGTAAATGCATGAGTATTGAGGAATATTGTAAATAACGTAAATATACACTTGCCTGTGAAATTATAGGCCAGAATTTGGTGTCCAAAAACTTCTGCAATTTTTCACAATGCAATACATTATTAATATTCGGAAAATATTTATTAAATACGCAACAATATTAACTTAAATATTCGAAGCGACGCAATTTTTTTGACACTTATGCCATATTGTCAAAGTTAGAGTTGCTACAATTTTATTATGGTAACTACCCATAATCAGGGAGTATCGCTTTTTAATAATTGGTTCAGATACTTATTTTATTTAGCATAAATAATAATTGTCTCATCCAACAATGCTTCTGAATGACGTTGTTGGCAATTTATCAACAAACTCATGTACAAAAACTAACCTTTTGCACAGAATATTACAGCATACATAGTAGCCTTGGGAAAACTTCGTATTAACAGTGGCAATACCAAGTTAGGTGTGAAAGTGATAGAACACAACAATTTTCTTGTTACACGTCAAATGTTCATACCGAAATCTCCAGTGTATTAGATATAAGCTTCTTGACGCCAATACGCCCTTACAGAACAGTCACAGATCTTATATACCTAATATGTAGGTACCACAGAGCACGTAATATGTACAAGTCAATGTCAATTGTCACACATTTGTCACATGACTTTGTTTTGTTCAACTGTCAACAAATTTGGCGCCAATTGATAATGATAGATCACTATTAAACAGTTTGAACTTGGTTTGAACTATTCAATAAAGTTAAAATTCGCTATTAAACTTAGTACAAGGATTATCAAGTGTTTATTTCAAAATGGATTTTAAAATAAAAAGAAAGTCTGTGAAAACTGCAGTGACAGGAAGTCGCATAGAAACATATCCTCATGATTTACAAATGTATAAAATTCCCCCTATTGAAGATATAAGCTTGCAAGAATTTGAAACTTTAGCTCTAGAAAGGCTTACATTATTAAGAACATTAGCTACTGCAACTACTTTAAAAGGTCTGCGAATGTATTCAGATGAATGGAACGAATTTGTTATAAGTGAATTACGGAACCAGGGAATAAAGTACTATGTGAGGTTGTGTGAAAAATCCGCTTGTGGCATATCAGAAGTTGATTTAGAAGCAAGACGCAAAGATCATATAGCTCATTTTATACTTCGACTTGCCTATTGCAGAACTGAAGAACTCAGGCGTTGGTTTATTTCACGGGAATTAGAATTATTCAGGATGCGGTTTATGACCATGAGCAGTGATGCTGTTGACAAATTTTTCACCCTTAACCATCTATATTATACAAATATATCAGATGAAGAAAAAAATGAAGTTATTATAAATCTAAGGGAATCAACCCATCATCAAAACATTGATAATATGAAATTTTACAAAGTAAAATTTTATGAAGTTCTTGATTTAGTCAGAGCTAGGAAGGTTTATATAAAAGGAGGGTATGCATACATTCCACACAAAGACTTCATATCTGTGTTAACAGCACAATATAGAGCACACTTAAAACAAAGTCTTGCAATTGCATACCATCATTTGAGTGAAATAGAACAGGATGAGAGATTAGTTTGTCTATTGAAGGGATTGCATCAGTCATATGCAGGAAATGATTATAGTGATTCTAAAGCTGCTATTCCAATTGAAAGTATTGATTCACTTTCGGTCAAATCATTCCCATTATGTATGCGCCAACTGCATGAGAATCTAAGATCGGCTCATCATTTGAAACATGGAGGCAGATTTCAGTATGGTTTGTTCCTAAAGGGCATAGGGGTGACATTAGAAGATTCCTTAAAGTTCTGGCGCGACGAGTTCACAAAGATAATGGATTTAGATAAGTTTGAAAAGCAGTATGCTTATAATGTCAGATTCAATTATGGTAAAGAGGGTAGTAAAAAGAATTACTCCCCATTAAATTGTTTAAGAATTATTAATGGCAATGTGGGTCCTGGTGATTGCCATGGCTGTCCATTTAAACACTGTGATGCAAGTAATTTAAAAAACAAATTAAAAGGATATGGATATGATGGTCAAGGTAAATCTATATTGATAAATGGAGGTGGTTTCAAAATATCATTTCAAGCATTAGTAATTTTTATAAATAACTTTTTTTATATTTATTGTTTGCTTGGGGGTTTGAACAACTGAACCAATTTTAATAGTACATTCACTGGGATAATTTTCATTCATTTTGTACTGTAATAACATGAAATGTTCAGATTTTGCAAGTATTTATATTTTAAATTTTTTTTATTTATATTATTGTTTCAGCAATCAATGAAGTTGTTGAAATGGCAAAGAAAGGTCATTATCAAATAGCGTGCAGTAAATACTTTGATGCAGTGCACAACAGTGATCTTGGTTTAGGGATAAATCATCCCAATCAGTACTTTGAAGAAAGTCAAAAAATGGTCAAAGGCGGCATTAAGTTGGAACCGAAAAAGGAAAGCAAACCTATCATCAAGAATGAGCAAAGTAATATAGAAGAAATGGATTTTGATGAAAATTTTTAATAAATAAAAAATACTTAAACATGATAGCAATTTATTTATTAATACTAAATTGAGTTATATACTTATTTTATCTATTTCCTTTTTACATACATAGCTTTCTTTGTTACTCTGCCACAATACAAACCAAATATAAAAATTAAACCTATAATTGAGAAGCCTACAACTAAGAAATATTTTTTTGATGGCGATGTTGAAATTTCATTGTAAACATCACCCAGATTTTCAACAACATTTACCTGAAATAATTAAATTATTAATACAACGGATTCAGGAAACTAAAAAGGTATTGAATAAAGTGATATCCATTACTTACAGCTGCAACATATCTGTACATCTCTAGTCTACTAGATAATTCTTTTTCACATTCAGCTTCAAGTTTCCTATTACCGTCGTTGAGTATTATTTTTAGGCACTTCAAACCTGAAAAAATTAATATTAATTTCATGTGTATGTGAAAATTTTTCTAAAATTACGTGTACAGACGAGTATGAAATTATTAATAAGCATAAAAAATGTAATGAATAAAAAATTATTACACCCAAATCACAATCACTGTTGTACGCTGCGTTTATAGTTAAGGTCGAATTTCAACTATAGAGCAACTGATGACACTCATAAAAATATACCACTAGATTTTGGGTGTTTCTTTATTTAAAAAAAATGGCGTATTCTCTATTAATTATACTTACGTCTACCAGAGCCATGCTCCAAATCTTTACAATATTTAAGCAAATCTAAAGCACAAGCTCGCTCCAGTAGTGGATCCGCTTCAATATCCACCTCAGTTTCCTCTATAATTTGTACTACTTCTCTTTTACATTCAGCTGATACAATTTTACGATTTAAAAGAGCATTTTTTAAACACTCTTCTACCTGCAGGGAAAGAATGTTGTTTATCATAACATATCAAGGAATAACAAAAAGAAATGCATAAATGATAATAGCAACCACACAAACCACTAGAACCATCAATTATTTTATTTTTGAATGAAAATAAAATAATTGATAGTTATAGATTATTTTCATTCAAAAATAAAATAAAACGTGTAGGTACGTTATCAGTAATTTTCGTAATAAATTTTAAGCGCTTAAATCATGCAGATACTTTTATGGCTGATAATAATATTTACTGGCAAGATAAATAAAAATTCCTGCAATATCCTACTAATCCCACTAGAGATAAAAATATTAGTTTGTAAGAATTTGTGTTTGTTACTCTATCACGCGAAAACCACTAAATTCGCATCAGAGCTCAAGCTCAAAAATATAAAAAAAGACGTGTGGCACTCAGGGACTGCCGCGGTAAAGCTATTGCATGCTATGCCTTCAAGCCACACCTCCGCGCCCGTCGGAGTGGGGAGCGTGAGGTTTTTTCGTTACGGAATTTCTGGATTCGGTCCCTGCGCTCAAGGCCCGCGATAGAAGCTATGCAATAGCTTAAAAAAAAACTTACCTGTCCATCAGAATTAGTTATTGAATCATTTGGGATGGCACAAATTGTCTGTATTTCTGCTTTACATAATTTTCCAAGCAGAGGATCAAGGCGATAGTTCAATGCTTGCTCCTTAAGTACATTGGCCAATTCATTCTCACACGCCTTTTCAAGTTTCGAAGCTCTAAATTGCTCTTTTAAGCAATATAAGACTTTTCCTTGTAATTCCTCCTGTGGTTCGTTTACTGAAATAAAATAAAGAAACGATAATATGTCAGAAATTCAATCTTTTATGAATAAGGTGTTCTTTTCTTTTTAATAATAAAGGAATACTTACAAATAATTTGTGAACAATGCTTTTGTATATCTCCCTTGCAAGCATTCTGAAGATTATTATTGAAACGATAATCCATATTTTGTTCGATCATTCTATTCGTCACAACATATTTACAGGACTTATCAAAGTCTGCTGCTTCTCGATGAGCCTAAAAATGGGATAAATATTGAATTAACATCATTTTGCTAGAATAAAAGTAATATATGATGTTTTTTGAGTTTAAAGTTACCTTCAAGCAATCCAGTAAAGTGGAGGGATCAGTATTATGGCAATACAAATCAATCATATCACTACAAGTGGTGACAAGACGATAATCAATTGCATTATCGGTGAATTCTTGTTTTCTTACAACAAATATAGCTTTTCGACAAGGTTCGCTTAATTTAGTTTTTGCTGTTTGTAGGCATTCCAAAGCTGCTGATTCCCCATGTGGGATTCTAGGACATAACTCAAAGAGGTCTTTCTTACAAGCTTCTTTAAGTTCAGGGTCTAAATCCACATTTTCCTTTTGTTGAAAGAGCTGACTTCTTAATTGTTGGCGACATTCCTTGTATATTGTATGTTTTCTTTTACTTATCGTATCATTTCTCACTATTTCACTCAAGCAGGTCACAACCTGGCTTTTTGTTTGTGCTTTGGGACAGAACCTTAATACATAAGACTTACATGCATTTTTAAATTTTCTTGTAAACCTATAATTTTTCAATGAGATCAATTGTTCATGCTCAATAGCAGCCCTGCATTTTAAATTTGTTTTTATTTCTGGATCACTTTTTCGTCTAATGAGACAATCTAAAATGCCATCATCCATTTCAGTCTTAGTCTTCAATTCAGACGAACATAATTTTTCTATAGGTACTCTACAATTAGAACTAACTATTGCATTTAGTTCTATGTGACCACTTTGGGTTTCTGTAAAATTTGTGACTATCTCCCTGCATTTCGGTCCCAATTCTTTTATTTTGCTTTGCAGGCATTGTATTTCTTCACCTTTGTCTGTATTTTCAAAGCATAAATTTGCCAAGTCATCTATACAAGTATCAGCTATTTCTGGGAGTAGGTCAACACTTATTGCCCTTTGTTGCATTACTCTTCTGACTTGTTGTTCACAAGCAGGCAACAACATGCCTTTCAACTCAGACTCATAAGCATATTTATAAAGACAAGGGAGAATTAGTGGATCCTTTTGTGACTGATGCTCACTGGCATCAGCCCACTGCAATTTAGCTTTACACTGAGTGACTGCATCATATCTGCAAGCTTTGTATAACTGTGGATCTAATTGGAAGTTCCTTGACACAAAATATTGTATCTGTATCAAAGCAGCTTCGCAATCTGGGCTCATTAGTGCAGTGCCCAGTTTTTCCATTAGACAGGACATAACTCTACCGTTGCCTCCATTGACCTCTCTGCAGGCTCTATCAACAACTGGTTTGCATGCTTTACGTAAAATAGGATCTACCCTCCAATCTTCAGCTGGATCTGCCTCTTGAATCAATACTTCCAAAGATTTTTGACATGCTAAGCTTATTCTTTTGTCCTTACGTCTTTTTGGTCTTGCATGTTCCATAAGACAGTGTATGGTTTTTCCACCAGTTTCAACACTTTTGCACAGAGTTGTAATGTCATTTGCACAATTTTGCATTAGCTCTGGTGAAAGTCTGTAATCATCCATGAGCATCTTTCTATGTTCTGTCATTTCAGAAATACATTCTGGTGTTACTCTCAATGACTCATTTCTTGCCACATTTTCTAAACAAAGCAAAATTTGAGCAAGACGCACATCTTTGTCATCAACGACACCTTTACGACAATGATATTTTCTTATGTCTTCTTTACATGATTTAACCAGACCTTTACTCATTCTATAGTTCATTACTATATTTCTTTGAGCATAAAATAGTTGGTCCTGACATCTTTTTGACATACCTAAAAATAAAAAAAAAATAATTTAAATTACCTAAACTATGATTCAAGAAAAAAAACATATAGTTAATTAATAATTATTCTTTAAATAAATTCAACTATTACCATTCTCATATTTATGTCTAATCAGACATTTATACATTGAAAGTGTTCCAGGTACTTCATCAGGACAAAAGTTTTTCTGATCTAAATTACATGCAGCAAATACTAATTTATCCATTTGGAGGGTACTGTATTTCATCTCCTGAAGTACAGTTATTTCAGATTGACATTCAGGCTTTAAACTTTGTTCATGGTTTTGAATACATTTTAATGTGTGCATTTGAGAAAGACTTCTTGGGTCTGGGGGTATTCGCCCACATGATAATGCTTGTATGTCATCAAAGCAATTCTTCAAAAAACTTTTGGTTATTTGCCAATCATTAAATATTAAAGACTCAATTTTGTTTATTGTTTTCCAACAAGTCTTATCTTTGACACTAGGTTTTCGTTTTAAAACACAGTCAATGATATTGTCTACAGAATTCAAGCAATCTAAAATGATTGGTTCATTCAAACAAGATGTTTTTATTTTGCTTTCAAGAAAAACATTGTCCAAGAGTTCTGATTGATGTAACCATATTTTATGTTGGCAAATAAACGGTAACTGAGTTTTATTACTGTGTGTTATATTGAGTGCACAAGAAAGTAGAGCTAAATCATCGTCCAAATGTGAACATTGCTTTTCAAACGGCCCACACTCGCCTAAATCTGCTCTGTATCGTTCTCTTGCAGATTTAAAAGTTCCAAAGGACTGAGCACATATAAAACAATTTAGTAAGTATATCACAAGAACACAAATAATTCTAGAATAGATCATTTTGAAGCACCGGTCAAAGTTTGCGTTGTTATTTTTTTTTTCTTTTAAAATATTATTACAATTGCGTGGCACTACACATACTAAAAATACTTTTATTCTGTAACAACTTATTACTTGTTCAAGATTTATTTCGCTATCACATTTTATTCAGTTTATGAAAAATTTGTCATTATCAGCAAAAATATACAAGCTTTTTTGTAATTTGGCATTTGATGTAGAAATGCAATGACAGTTGATCAGGTTAAATATTTGATTCGATGTCCCCGAATTTCATTATTTTGTGCTGTTTAATCGATAGCTGGTAGTGGATTTTCTTAACAAACTGCTTTTCTTTTCCAACAAAAATGCGTAGTTTTTGTGAAAATCGAAAATGAAAATTTTTTTTTTTAAGGTTATTTTTGTACTAAAAACGACACTTTTATACCATTGTCGTATTAAAACTTCTAGTAATCTCGCACACAGGCAATATTTTTAAATATAATGCCGTATTATTAATTTATTTATAACAATTTCTTAAATTATATTACCTGGAAAATGTAAGTTTGTATTTACCACGTATTTACGACATGCCATTATAGATAATAAATGTTATATGACGCATTCACAATTGTAGATAATAAATATAATTCGAAAGTGATTTTTAAAATGAATTTGTCAAAAATAATTTTAAGGACAGCGCTAGTCGTCCGCTAAACGGATGAATAAAATAAATTAGTTGTCCGATTACCGGATGAATAAAATAATAATTCTTTAGAGAACTGCCGCACGTATTATAGGTTTTTTGTGGGGGGAGGAGAGGGGGGAGGAGGGCACACGTAGGTATTTGATTTTTTTTGCGCGTCGACGGAGCCCCGCTTCGCGGGGCTCCTATTTCTGTGTAGTTTTTTTTTTAAGAAACCTAACCTAACCTAACCTAACGGCTAACCTAACCTAAACTTGATTTTTTTTTGCGCGTCGACGGAGCCCCGCTTCGCGGGGCTCCTGTTTCTGTGTAGTTTTTTTTTAAGAAACCTAACCTAACCTAACCTAACGGCTAACCTAACCTAAACTTGATTTTTTTTGCGCGTCGACGGAGCCCCGCTTCGCGGGGCTCCTATTTCTGTGTAGTTTTTTTTTTAAGAAACCTAACCTAACCTAACCTAAACCTAACCTAACGAATTGAGGGCGAATATCTCGGCCATTTTTGATTTTAGAGAAAAGTTGTTCCTATAAAACATGCTTATATTAGCGTAATCTTTACGATAAAACAATAATAAATAGGTGTTAAAATGACACCAACTCCATCAAAAGTCCTGAGCCCCCTTTGCTTTAGTCCAACCCAACTAGCTTTAGTGTTAAAAGGTTATCTAGTAATCCGAATAATCGGACGATTAAATTATTTTATTCATCCGGTAATCGGACGACTAATTTATTTTATTCATCCGTTTAGCGGACGACTAGACACTTCGTAATTTTAATTTAGATAGCATTTGATAATAACAAAAATTTTACGATACATAAATAAAATACAAACAGGTTGTTTAAACCTACGTAGTTTTTTTTTGTTTGAGTGGGAATCGCCCTAAAGTCGCTTCTGGCACTCGCCGGCCGCTGCCGCGGCACGCTCGCTTCGCTCGCTCGGCTCGTGCGGCAGTTCAACAGTTAACCTAACACGCTCGTCGCTTCGCTCCTCGCTACCTATTTGAATACTAAAAGTAAAAGTTAATCGATTTTTAAAACTGAAGCAAGTGAGCTATAAAAAAAACATTAAAAATTAAAATGTATCATTTATACTCTATGATAAGCTAGTATATTTGTATTGCTAATCTGTGATCTGCGTCATATTAACTAATCTGTGTTATCTGTGGCTTGTTGTGAATACAAAATATGGAACGATTTTTGGCTATACTAAATTGTTAAAATACTATTTTGACAAAATAAATTGTAATATGTAAATAAAGTAATAGGTACGTAAATATATTTAAAAATAATGCGTGTGAGTGTGATAATTAGACATTTTGATACTATAATGGCTTAAGATTTTACTTTAAGTTGCGTTTTTAGTACAAAAATAACCTTAAAAAATATCATTTTCAATTTCGATTTTCACAAAAACTACGCATTTTTGATGGAAAAGAAAAGCAGTTTGTTAAGAAAATCCACTACCAGCTATCGATTAAACAGCACAAAATAATGAAATTCGGGGACATCGAATGTAATATGCAGCCGTTGATCAAAGAACAACAATCAGGAATGAGGAATGACAACAACATCATCAAGATTCAAGTTACAAGACAAAAAAAACTTTTTTGAAATATATATTTTTGTAAATTTATTTAAAAATATATTTTTATACCCATAATATATATTTGCAGCTATATTTCCAACTTATACAAAATATGTAGGTACTCTACAATTTTTTTAATAATTAAACGCTAAATATTATAATTTTAGTCTTAATTTTAGTATTGATTTGAATAATTTTTAATATCTTGTTTTGTTGACCACGGTTTTACAAATCCTTTGTTCGTAACATAAGGATCTTTATTTTAAACATGATTTTGATTATATTATTATGAGCTAGACGGCACAGCCACAGCGACTATCATTTTGATTAAGTTTTGATTTGTAACCAGTGACAGCTGTTGTTCTGTGAATAGTGTGAATCTGTGGTGATCGTGTCCTGACGGCTGACGCCTGACAGTCCACAATAATTATTGACATCAGATATTGGCGTAGCTATACCGCAAATGCGTTGAATAAAAATAAATTGATTTAACCAGTGTTAGTGATTATTGTACACGAATTGACTGTTTAGTGTTTATTTCATATTGTGACATATTTTAAAAGGTGTACTAAGTTAATAAAAAGTGTTTGATAAAGTTTTGTTCATAAGAAAAAACAACGGATATGGAAGGACCTATTGAAGTTAACGAAATTTCGGATTTCGTTTCGTACATAAAAAGTGTGAGTATACAATTATAGTAACTGGAAATTTGTATTTGTGTTTTCATAAGAATTGTATCCTTCGGGTGTAAATTAATTTTTATGAATAATCAAATATATATTATGTTCGTGCATCATAGTAATACAAGGTGATAATATTGTGTTTTGATATATTTAATGCTAAACTTATTCTATTGTATTTGTGGATGAAATAGGTAGATATTTAACATCATAAGATTCAAGAAAACTACTTGTTTTCAATTTAAGAGTTACATTACATTAATAGTATATTGCATAATTATATTTTAACCCCGCAGGTAGCTTCACTTCACTAGTAATAAAAATATCTGATTATAATTCCAAATTCAAAGATGTCATAAGAATAATAATTTTAAAATCCATATTTTTTTAATCTAGCTACATTTTTTTTCATATAAAAATTGAAAAAAAAATGTTGTTGAAGGTGAGTTGTGAATGTTTTGTTTCAGATTGAATGGCGTGACCCTTGGCTAATGGCCCTCCTATCATTTCATGTTCTGGTCACATTTACCTGCTTTTCAACAAGGAACTATGGAAACTTTCAAATTGTGCTCTTCATAACTCTCTGTGAGTTCTCCACTACACTGAATGTTTATTTATTTATTCATAAATATCAATTACTTCATAGTAGTAATTACATCAAAATTATTCAAGTGAAAAACTAATATGCCAATTATAAGATGTATGCCTTATAATTATTGGTCTATATTATTGGTGTTATAGGTATCAACATCTTTATGCAGCAAATAATCTTTTAAGTGTCTTGTGCCTAAAGTTTTGAATTCTATATTTCTTTTATATATTTATTTAAGCACTACGTGTATTGCATTATGCTTTGTTTTTAAAAAATCTGATTTAGTTTGAGATTAGATTGGCATAAATTTGTTTACTTTAAAGTCACTATCTAAAATATCATATATTATTAAATAACATAATACCTACATACACCTACTTCAAGTTAAAAACATTTTTAAAATATAAGATTGTAAATCAGCAACAGACCTGCATTAATTTTCTTTCCTTGAGTAATTATTAACGTCTGTTTAAACTGTCAAGGTCAGAAGGTGGAACTTATTATGCAAACACATTGTATGAAAAATAGCTTGGTTATTATACCTATATAAACCTGCTTAAATATATTATTAAGTCACAATTGTTTGAAAAAAATGTTATGTTGTGTATAGTTTTAGTTATTTTGTTTTGATTAAAGACTGATTATCATTGAAAAAAAAATTCATAACTATTAAGTAGATTATTCAACAGATAATGGAATGATTATGTTGTGATTATGCTAAACACATTTTTTGTACAATACCAACAAAAAAAAAACAACTCATCTATAATTCAATTTTGATGAAAACAATAAGTATACATATGTAGATTTTACATTTTTTTTAATAAAACTAATGAATAACAACATTTTCAGTACTTTTAGTGTACTTCTCTGAAAGTATCAATGAAGTGGCGGCGAGAAACTGGATGTTATTCTCAAGACAACAATATTTTGACAGCAAAGGACTGTTCATATCAGTGGTATTCTGTATACCAATACTGTTGAACTGCATGATCATGGTGGTAAGTAATTTTTCATATTTTTATTAAGTCCTTATTTTGACTTATCAGCTATTATAAAAATTTATGTAGTCCTAAGTACTACTATCTTCTCACTTATATTAAAAAAGAACTAATATTATCGAATTTAAAATAATTTAAATGTCTCAGTAATTACTGTAGAAGTAAAGTGCTTATCGCTACCATTTTTAGAAATAAAACCGTGATAAATCTAAATGTATAAGTCATGTAATCATATATGGGTTTGTTTCAACATTGGAAACCCTATAACAGTAATTCTTTAATTCTCTTAATAAGGTAACTTGCACTGAAGAACTAAATAAGATATGTAAATGGAACTTATTTTTGGGATATAATTAATTATTATGTAACTAGATTATTTGAAGGATTTGCACCTGTGTCTTTTGTCTAGGTGATGGCTCGCCAATATACATATTTGTTTTCACTTGTTTAGTCATTTATCTCTCTGTCTGGTTTGCATACAGATAATAATAATTTATTGGCACCAAATTGTTGAATAATATAATATAAATAAACATTTAGGTTATCTGAGAATATTTTGATTAAATGAATGTTGTAATTATCAAAGTGGTGCCACTAATTTTATTATCATCTTCAGTATTAAACGGTTATGAATTAATTAACAAAAATCTGTATAAGAAGCATATAACTTGAAATGTGGTCTATATCCACACCTTAAATTGATATCCACACTATTTACAGTTTACACCTCATTTGAAGGTTAGATTATCATATTTAATGGAAAAAGCAAACAGCAAGGTGTTCATTTAAATATGTATTAGGTATATTAACTAGCTTTGGACACCATGAAATATCATATTTAAAACTCTCGGCGAAAAAAATGATTATATTATGTATTTCAATATATCATTTAGCATTCAGCTTGGTGACCGCGCTTCCCTTAAGTTATATCCCTTATGTATATACCGCTCTTTACTCGAAATTCGTAGCTTGACGAATTGAGCACCTTCCAGCACCTTATGCTAGTAAAAACTTAAATATGTACAATGTTTTTCCTACATGTTCAATAGTGCGATGCTTATCTTATAGCATTCATCCAAAAACAGAAGAGCAATCAGGCGTTTAGTAATTAGTAGTTAGTACACATCATGAGCATTGAAAGAAGCTAACAAGTGTGACATTCTGTTTGATGTGATTGTGGGCCAGTAACGGCAGACTATGCCAAGAGATCAGCGCGATCGAAAGGTCATTAATACCTATGCATAAATTATTTATTATTTACATAATATTATACGTTGGGATATAAAGTTAAGGTCTGCTATTAGGGGTACTGAAGCTAGGACCATAGTTTATCTGATTTGTAAATCTAACAAAATATAATCATTTTCACTGTTCTGACGGAATTAACATTTCAAACGGTTTGCTTTATAAATTGAAATGAATCGCCCAATAGTGTTGCTAAGCGAAAATATTCGCAAAATACCTTGACCTTGAGGTATGGAAGGTTCATATTGTAGAGAAAAAAATAACAGAAATTTTTAGGAAAATATTTATAAGTACTATACTATTAACTAACACTTCTCATAACTTCTGAGAAGATGAAGGCTAGAATGGAATTTTGAAATCTTTGCTAAGTTTATCATTCAAAATATTATGATCGATACATTTAAAGTAAGTAATTTATTTTTTAAATGATGTAAGTATCTGATTTGTAAATTAAAGATTTTTAACGGATTTTAAACGCGTTTTATTCATTATCGCGTGAAATCTAATACTAGAAAATAGTATCTGATTTGTTTTAAAGGTTTCTTATCAATGAATTGGCTCAAATGTTTTGTTTCTCATATAATATTTGTTTAAATCATCATGAGTGCGTACTAAAAGAAATAAGTTGCGACGTTCTAACACAATAATGTGGAGGGGACGTCGCTGCCAATATATTATATTATGTACTGTCTTAATAAATCCTACCTAGAACTAGGGATGTAACGATACATGATTTTGCCGATACGATACCGATACCGATATTTGTAGTAATGTATCGGCGATACCGATACCGATACCGATATCGATGGCTTGGTAGAAAAATAAATAGTGAATTATGCATAAAAAGTTACCAACATTTAACAGAGACAACTGTTAATCGTATTCTTTTAAATAAAAATGCCAAATCAAAAAACAACAAAACCATTTATTTTAGTAGGTATGTATTATTATTTTACGAAGTCAGTTAAACTTTAAGTAATACACATACAATCAGTACCTTTTTTTTTTTTTTTTTTTTTTTTTTTTTTTATAGTGGGGAAATCTTCTTAGATACCCCCGGCTCCCGGGGATGGAGCCGTGGTTATGTCGGATTTCTACCGACTAAAACCCCACTCTGTTCCATCGCGCTGCTTTGGACGGAACTGCGGGAACGGTTACGACTCTACCGCGTGTCCCGCCCAGCAGATGCCCGTTTCCAGGCCCACCACTAGAACCCCCCTCGCTGGTGGCTGCTGGAACGAAGGCTTACGCCACCAACGTGCAGACAATGGATCTTTCCCCGCTCCATCATCCGCGTTCCCCCGAACCCCCGACCCCAACACCGTCCGGCCGGAGGGTGCACGCCGGAAGGTCCTCCGATGTGTGAAATACACGTCGGGAGACCCTCCGGCGCACTTTTATAGAGATTACCTCGCAGCCCCCACCTCACCAGAGGTGGCGGCCCTCGGTCCGGCCCCACGGACCGGATTACGAGTTGGCAGACGGCCGTATTACAGCGGCCGCCGCCCCACACCTCTGCAGGAGTCTCCGCGCGTCATCACAATGACGCGTCGGGATCCCGCCCTCTGCTGCACGGCGTGACTTGCTAAACCAGCTAGCCCGCCGCGCCGCGACCTCTGGCCGCCATCCACCGCCGCATAAAAGCCGGCTCCTCTCTGGCCCACAAATAGGACCTCTGCCGTCGGGTCAGTCGAGGCTTTCCGACCCCAACTGCCGTTCAGCGCCACCTTTGCCTAGCGGACACGGGGTCCGCCAAGCCACGACCTCTGGCCGCCATCCCACGCCGCACACAGCGGCCGCTGGGCCACACCTAGCCCTGGCCGTCGGGCCGGTTGAATCTCCCCGACTCTAAACCAGCCGTTCAGCCCCTCGCTGGTCCAATTTCGCTTCACTCAGAGGGCCATAACTCTGAGCTACTGAGCCCCTCCGCCGCGACAAGGCCTGGACCGTTGGGGGGATACAATCAGTACCTAATAAAAGTTTACTATAATTGGTAGAGTTTTTTCAGAAAACAAAGTGCGCACGCGCGGGCGGCCTCCCGCATCGTTCATTGGGCGCGGATTTTTGAATTATTTGATATCAAAAAAAATTGGTTGTTTGTAAAGTAGGTTTACGATCGAGATGTTTACGTGATAACATAATGCAGTGGCAGCGCTCGAGATGAAACGGGAGATCGGTCCGTCTCTCTCTCGTTATACCTGCGATCGCGCTCGTGAGGTTTTGGTGTGACACAAGTTTATGAACATGTCACCCGACTAAAACGATTTTAAAAACGTTATCACGTTAAAAATTAAAAAAATTCAAAATTATCTATTTCTTTCCTTTACATAAACAAATTTGTGATTGGAACACTCCTAGTAAGCAAATAAAATGCTTGTGTCAGGAGGTTCTGCTCTTCCTTAACACTATTACAGAAACAGAAATAAAACAATATGAATGAATACAATGCAAAAACATAAAAGAAAAGAAAGAATTTAATAAAAAAATATCGGTATCGGTTGATTTAATATCGATTATGATTTAATAATCGCCTCGGTCTATCTCTCACCGTCAAAGGCAATCTTGGAGAGCGATCTCAGAGCCTTGCTTGCACTGGGCGACTCGGTCATTCTGGCCGGCGACCTCAACTGCAAGCACTGGAACTGGAATAGCTCCTACGAGAATGCCAATGGCAAACGACTAGACCGACTGACTGACCTACTTAACGTCACGATTGTAGGCCCCTTAGAACCGACTCACTTTCCGAAGAACACGGGACACAGACAGGACGTGCTCGATGTGGCGGTGATGCGGAACGTGACGCTACAGTTGCGCTCCGTTGAAACGTTGCACGAGCTCGACTCTGATCACAGGCCCGTGTTGTTCGAACTGGGTCCCCCCGATAGCACCACCGTAGAGTACATGACGAAGGTAGACTGGCGAAAGTTGCACGAGGCCTTACAGCCCGTCGACTCGCCAGAGCTGGAGTCTGTACCTGACAAAATCGACACGGTCGTAGAGGCGCTCGACGCGGTCTCCTCGGTCACCAGCCACATTCAATCCAAGATTGAATACGCGTCCCGGCGGGTCCCCGTTGGCCTCGGCCACCGGTTGGATCTGCCTCCGGACGTACGAAGGCTGGTGGGCGATAAGAACGCGGCGACGCGCGCCTACGACCGAGCACCGACAGACGAAAACCGTAGGATACTTCGTTCCTTACAGAGAGAGGTAAGAGAGCGAATTCACGAATTACGCAACGAGCGGTGGGACTCTTTACTTAGCGATCTCTCTCCCTCGCACACTGCCTACTGGCGGCTTGCGAGGACTCTCAAATCTGATGGTATTGCCGCCACGCCACCGCTCATTCGTCCTGACCAACCTCCCGCTTTTGACGATTTTGAGAAGGCCGAATGCTTAGCTGACAGTTTAGAGGAACAATGTTCCCCCAATCTCGACATGACCGACTCGACTCACATTAACGTAGTTAATCAAGAGATCGCACGTTTTACCGAAACCCCTCGTATCGATGCCGAGCCCTTGTCACCAACGACGGCCACCGAAGTAAAATCACTCATCAAGTCACTTGCCAATAGGAAGTCCCCAGGCGGAGACTCTATTCCCAATAGAGCTCTAAAAAGCCTGCCGCCCGCCCTTATCGCTCTCCTAGTAGCCACCTTTAATTGTCTCCTGGCCAATTGTACCTTCCCCGCTAAGTGGAAGGAAGCAATTGTGATCGGGATCCACAAACCGGGCAAACCCCGGAACGTGGCATCTAGTTACCGTCCCATCAGTCTCCTCAGCTCTCTGGGGAAAATCTATGAGAGAATCATCTCCAAACGCCTCTGGGACGCAGTCATTGCCAAAAAGCTGCTCCCGGACGAACAATTCGGCTTTAGGCGAGCTCACTCATGTCCTCACCAAGTACACCGCATCACGGAGTACATTCTCGCGGGCCTCACCCGCCTCACACCTCACAGAACGGGAGCGGTCTTCTTTGACGTAGCGAAGGCGTTCGACAAGGTCTGGCACAACGGTTTGATTTACAAACTGTACACTCTCGGCGTGCCAGACAGTCTCGTGTTCATCATACGAGACTACTTGTCTAACCGGTCCTTCCGCTACAGACTAGACGGCACGCTCTCGTCTTCACGTCCCATCCAGGCCGGAGTCCCTCAGGGCTCCGTCTTGTCGCCCCTCCTATTCGCGCTATACACTAGCGACATCCCAAAGCACGATAAAGTGCAACTATCCCTCTTCGCGGACGACACGGCACTCTACGTGTCGAGTCCACACCGCAAAAGAATAACTCCACTCCTACAATCCGCGACCGATGCACTAGGCAAATGGTTTCGCAAATGGGGTATCACTGTGAACCCCGACAAGAGCGCCGCCGTGCTCTTCAGGCGCGGCGGCCCCGAGGCCATAGATAGTGTCAAACTCTATGGCCAAGTCATTCCGTGGCAAAAGCACACCAAATTCTTAGGCGTCACTCTAGACGCACACATGTCATTTAAAGCCCACATTAAGGCAGTCCGTAAGAAAGCCAGCTATGTTCTTAGCCGGCTCTATTACCTTATAAACAGTCGCAGTAAAATGTCCCTTAGACATAAGGTGACACTTTACAAAACGGTGGTCCGTCCAATCCTCACTTATAGTAGTGTAGTTTTCGCGCATTGCGCCCCCAGCTCCATACACAAGCTCCAGACGATTCAGTCGCGGTTCATGAGAACGGCGACTGGAGCGCCCTGGTTCGTGCGTAACGTGGACCTACATAGGGACCTAGAACTCCCCACCATAGCCCAATGGATGAAGCAAGCGTCTAAGCGCTACTTCGACAAGGCTAAAAACCACCCCAACCCATTGGTGACAAAGGCCATCGCATACGTCGCGAATCCCGATCCCACTCGTCGTCGCAGGCGGCCGAGACACGTCTTGGACGACTCCGACGACGACATTACCAAAGCCAACGCACGGCTAGACTCGGCGATTGAAGCCCAACGTCGAACCAACCGCGACACCGCACACACCACAGCAGAAAGCGTACACCGTCTTCGCCGGCGAAGACGAGGTCCCTTGTTCCGCGTTCCCGCGCCCACCCGGGTGAGCGCCCGTCCGATTAGGGCCCTTCTGGCCTCCTCCACTCAAGCGACAGCTCAAGCCGAGGTTCGTGGTCCCCGTCAAGGGGGGACGCCCTTGTGCATGTCGCTACCAGGGTGAACCTTCAGTTCACCCCCGCGTCCGCGTTAAAATGTAGAAGCCCTTCTGGCTAACATTGAGAGACACCACACACAAAAAAAAAATAAAAGAAAAGAAAGAATTTAATAAAAAAGCACTCTACCAAAAGAATGCAAGTGTAATGTGTGTAAAGATTTTTAACCATACACCAAAACATATAAGGGAACTACCAAAAAATTTAATGCACAAAAAATTAAAAGCGTGGCTTATTAATCACTGTTTATATTCCTTAAACGAATTTTTTAGATTATAATTACCGAAACAATAAAAATGTTAACCTAGCTTGACAAAATTGACGTAAGAAATCAATTACAGTGAAACTTGGTTAAGTGGGACCTGGATAAGTGAGCAACCTCCATAACTGGAACTCATGCTGAGGTCCCAACACTTTGGCACTGAATTACCTCTGTTAGTGGGACGAGGTAAACCTCTATATCTGGGATTTGTTCTTTCGATTTATCATCATAGTTACCTCTATAACTGAGACAGCAAGTAAATTTTATATGCATAAACCTCTGTAACTGAGATATCATTGTATGTTTACTCATTCTTATTCAACCCACAAATTCCACACGTAATTCCAAGTACGTAAGTACAAATTTTGAGCTTCAATTACCTTCAGTTTTAGTTTCGCTTTACTATCATACAGATGTTTATTTGAAAAATGTCAAAACGAAAGCTACGGTCGTTATCACCCCTCTGTAAATGAGACAGATATTTATTTATACCTGTATATCTGAGACACTGGGTAAGTGGAATACCTCTATAAGTGAAACTACATTGCAGGTCCCTTGATGTCTCACTTAACCAGGTTTCACTGTATAATGTAATAGAATGTAATAATCAAATTGTCATATTGCTATATTATAATTTATAATGTAAAATGAACTAATGTAAATAATATATTGCTTAAATAATAACTCACGTGAATTAGTTTAAATTATAAAATTTAAATATTTGTATGCCAATTGATGGCGAATTGTGCGGACGTGAAATTTATTATAACTTTGCTTTGTAACCACAATTCATACAAATAAATCATTTCATTTCATTTCAAAAAATATCGGTATCGGTATCGGTATCGTTACATCCCTACCTAGAACCCTACACTGTCTAGCATATTCAGTGTTTAAACACAGGGGGAAAAATTATACTTTTATTTTATTTTATTAATGAACATATTGAGATCGCAAATCAGCCTTATCACCGTAATTAAAGTATTTGTAGATATAAGTTCTCATTGCGCAATGCTTGATTTGTTAGTATAGTATACTAGCGCGGTCCGCCCAAGCGCGGATCCAGGGGGGGGGGTCACGGGGTCATGACCCCCCCCTGGGCTAGGTCCACGACCTAAGTGGACCACTAATTTAATATTAACTTTTTTAAATTAACAAATTAATACTGTTCAACATGATGTTTTTATTGAATTTTGAGACATAAAAGTAATATAAAAATGAAATCAATTACAAACGGTAACGGAAGAGAATATAACAAAAATTATAGAAAAAGTTTATTAGGGTCGACCTGTGGTCGTAATTTAAGGACAAAAAACAGGTTTTTCGATTTTTGAAAAAATCTATAACTGCGGAATAAAGTGTAATGGTAAAGTTGTATGTAATTATTTTTTTTTCTACAACTTTTGCTGTTACACTTTTCACACAAAACCTCAAATATCGAAATATCCCAGTTCGTGGATAAGACATAAAATAGCAAATTTTTTTTTAAATGAACAATAGAAAATACAGTCAAATTACAACAAAAAATCGGCCAAATGTGCGTCGGACTTGCGCACCGAGGACTCCGAGCAAACATATTTTTTCATTATGTTGTATCTTACAATTTTGTTTAAAGGATTTTTTTCTTTATCTGTGCTTGTAAGTGCTTAAGTCGTTGCTTTTAACCAAATTTCAAGACTGTGTTCACGGGAAGTACCTTGTAGGTTTTGATTGATGATTCCCTTGCAAGTAGGTATAGTTGCGAATTACAGAATATGCGACTCTAATTGCTTTTTCTTCAGATTGCGTTGACATAGAATTTGAATTAAATAACAGATTTAAGTTATTATAGACCTGAGTTCTGATGTGAATATCAATTAAATACATGTATATTTTAACGTGATAACGTTTTTAAAATCGTTTTAGTCGGGTGACATGTTCAGAAACTTGTGTCACACCAAAACCTCACGAGCGCGATCGCAGGTATAACGAGAGAGAGACGGACCGATCTCCCGTCTCATCTCGAGCGCTGCCACCAATAAGACGTTATCACGTAAACATCTCGATCGTAAACCTACTTTACAAACAACCAATTTTTTTTTTTTAATTTACATAATTAAATAATTAGGGATTTCGCAGTTATTACTACATCTGTGCTATAACACGATACTTTTTACTCAATTTCAAGACTGTGTTTACGGGACAGGGTGCTCCCTGCAGGTATTGATTCCCTTGCTAATGTCGAAATCCTACGGTCTACGGTCCCTTGATGCTGTGAAAAATTCAAACGTTTTAGCCAACGCAATCAAAAGATGCAGCTGTAAATGCTGAAATTTTTCGCAAAATTCGACACTCCCTAAGAAATCAAAACCTACAGGGTAGTTCCCGAGTACACAGAGTCATGAAATTTAGTACAATCAAACGTCTTATAACGCAGACTAGCTTACCACCCGCGGCTGCGCCCGCTTTTTCTAAATCCTTATAAATTATATACTATTCCCCTTGAATCACTCTATCTTTAAAAAAAACTGCATCGAAATTCGTTGTGTAGTTTTAAAGATTTAATCATACATATGGACATAGGCACAGAGACAACGACTTTGTTTACTAATTGTGAAAAGCATGAATTTTTCCTTAGATTATAATATAAAAAAAATATTTTTAAAATTTTTTAACTTAGGTACAACCCTGTTACTCATGAACGCTGTATTAACTGACATGTATTAACTTGATATTCATACCAAAAACTCAAGTCTTACCTTTACGCTATAATAAAATCAAACTTCTATGTCAACGAACCAGAAGATACAGCCGTAAATGCCGAAAAATTTCAAGCAAGGGAATCAAAACTCAAAAAACTTACTACTTACTCGTTACTTACGTTACTTTCCGTAAACTCAGAATCTTGAAATTCGGTACAAAGCAACATCTTATAGTACAGATACAGGAATAATTGCAAAAAAATATATATTTTTCAAGTTTGTCTGTCTGCCTGTCCTGTCAAGACAAAGATAAAATTCATACCGAATACTCAAATCTACGGTTCCTTAAAGTTGTGAAAAAATCAAACTTATAAGCCAACGCAATCAAAAGATACAGACGTTTATGCTGTAAATTATCGCAAATTTCGACATTATCGCGAGGGAATCAAAATCTATAGGTATTTTACTACTTCCCGTGAACACAGAGTTCTGAAATTTGGTTAAAAGCAATGTCAGCACAGATGGAAGAAAAATTGCTAAAACATACATTTCATGCTTATCAACATTCGCAAGTGTTGCCAGGAATCAAAACCTACAGGGTACTTCCCGTGAACACAGAATCTTGATATTTAATCTTTATTTAATAGAAACTTACGTGTTATAGCACAGATAAAGGAAAAATTGCAAAAAGCATAAATTTAATATTAAAACATAAAAATGTTTGTACGGAACTCTTGGTTCGCGAATCCGACTCGCACTTGACCAATTTTTTTTTTAATCTACGTATCAATTAAATTACCAAAATATAGCTTTTGAAAATTGCCCACGTCTATGTGACCCCCCCCTGGCACTAAGGCTGGATCCGCCCTTGGGTCCGCCCCGGCTTCGCCCGTGGTACATGTTTACGTTTTCTCTACATAGGAACCATCCTCGTTCTTCAAGGAATATAATAAAAAAAAGAATTATCGAAATCGGTTCAGCTGTTCTCGAGTTATGCGCTTACCAACACATTTTGCGATTCATTTTTATATATAAAGTATATTATGATAAACACTGTAACTTGATGGCACATAATATTATTGTGACTGTAGAGTATATTTTGCGATTGCATCGAAAACGTCCACTCTTTCCTTCATCTTAGAAAAATCATTCATCATTTCTTGCGACTAGACTTCACTGTTATCTGGAGAATCGTTGATAACACGATAATGACTTTCTTTTTCGAGTGAGTAGTCCAGACTATAGGGACCAACAATGGGGTACAGACGGCCCTGGGAACCCGTTGTATTGATACACAAATATGGGTATAAAAATTTATAATTTCCGATATGTTTGCCATCGGAAAGTCGTCTGTGAATAAGGCCACAGATCTTTAAGGATAACTTCTTCTGCAATATAAAAAATGTGCGACGCGAAAAATACAAGAGTTATTCTCCGTACTTTTCAAATATTATACAGCTCAGTAAACCTATCCCAATCCAAATCGTAATTGACTGATAGAAAACATTAAAAAACAGCTGTTGTTCGATTTGTAAATGGATAAACGAGTCACGAGTGTAACGTACTATTAAACTGGATGTGATTGCGTTGTTATTTATAACCTTGTAAGCAACCGGCGATGCGTACACTCGGACTTTCAAAGGTTGAAGCACTTGATTCTATTTAAAGGCACCGACGTTATTTTATAGTATTTTTAATCCTTTATTTTTGGAGATGAGCCTATAATTTCATAAATACATTTCACGTTAACTATTCCTGGATCTAAATGTATTCGTGAAGTCATTTTCTATAATAGATAACGGTCGAGTATCCGTTCTTAAAGATAATAATATGATAGATTGCATCGATATATACATGACACATTGTATCAATTAACATTATATAAACCCATTTATAAATGTATTGTATACTAGAGATGGGCCGAACATTCGTTTTATATTCGGAGGCTTTACCGAATATTCATATTAGGCCGAATATTCTGCTGAATCACCGTATGTTTGGAAAAGTGATACTCAAAACTTTTACTGTTAAGACCCGTGTAGTATCATAATTTGAGTGTACAGTGTAGAACAGTTGCAGTGTAATGACGTAAGTATTTTAGAGCGTAGTTCTCTGCTTTGTAGTCACTGAAGCTTTATTTTGAACTAGCAATGCCCTGCGGTTTCACACGCATAGATAGCGATATCGTTACAGTGAAAAGTCTACTATAGGTCGGACTATAGGTTTAATTTTTAATCACATGAAAATCACCTTTACCCCGTCCCGCACTAAGGCCTTTTTTTTTGTTTTAGTGGGGAAATCTTTCATAGATACCCACGGCCTCCGGGGGAGGGGCCGTGGGTTATGTCGGATTCCTACCGACCAAAACCCCACTGTGTTCCGTCAAGACGCATATTGGTAGAATTCCTCCGTGACCCCCGCACTACGGCCTGCTCGAACAGTATACCTACTATTTTCTGTAGATTGACACTTTTAAAAATTCGTTATATCTTTTGAATGGAATATCCAATTCTTTTCATTTAAAAAGTATTTTGCTGGTATTGAAACAGTCTATAATAAAACATCATTTAATGGGATAAGGATTAATATATGTGTATGGATAACATGGTTTGATTACTGTCGGCACTTCTATTTACTTTGAAAACGTAAAAAAGTTGTTGTAGTAACATAACTACTGAAGATGGACATATGGTATCGCGGACTTTCTTGTAGATATTGATCCATTCTATAATACCGTAGAACATTTTTTTGTTCTATCTTCAATAGATTCCGCAGCGCACGCGATGACAGAAGTTTTATTGAGGATTTTTTTACACCTTGGGTTACATTATTGCATTTTTGGTAAGGATCTCTAATTTTTTTGAAAATGCAATATAGCCTATGTTGCTCAGTAAAGATGCAGCTTTCTAATGGTGAAAGAATTTTTGAAATCGGTCCAGTAGTTTTTGCGTGAAAACCATACATACATACATACTTACATACATACTTACAAACTTTTCCTCTTTATAATATTAGTATAGATAGTATAGATAGACTAGCTGCTCCGCGCAGTTTCACCCCCGTGGCTCCTCTCCTGTTGATCGTAGCGTGATGATATATAGTCTATAGTCTTCCTCGATAAATGAGCTAACACCGAAGGATTTTTCAAATCGGACCAGTAGTTCTCGAGATTAGCGCGTTCAAACAAACAAACTCTTCAGCTTTATAATATTATATTTATTAGTATAGATAAAAGTAGGTTGGTCAAAAGATAATAACTTAGTCCATTATATAGGTATCTAGCTATACCGAATATTCGGTTCGGTTCGGTAAAAGTTTTACCGAATATTCGGCCGAATGCTTGTATTCGGTGAAACCGATGTTAGACCCATCTCTATTGTATACATTCTCGATTAAAACATAGCGGCGGATACTATTTTTAATTTTGAGAATTTTAATTTTTACTAGCGTTTGTCGAAAATTAGTCTTTAATTAATACGTAAACAAACTAATTATTAATTAACAATGTTCACAACACGCAGATTTGAAACTCGTCCTACGCAATAATTTTTGCATTTTAATTGTTTTATGTTTAGTTAGAATTCTTAAACAAAGTTATTTTCAGTGGTATAGACTTCAGTTCAGGAATGACGCAGTCAATTAAAGGGTTAATTATGATAATTTAATAAAGTTTAATTTACTTAATTTACCTTACTTTATCCTGTTTAAAAGAAAAATGAAATAAAATGTATGTTTTATTACCAGAGATAAAATATTGTAAACAAATCGTATTATCTCGAATTATTTTAATGTAAAACTTGTTATCTAAAAGAAATCTTTTTATCACAACATGCGAATTCCTCTTTAATCAACGAACGTATTATAACCCAATAATTAAGTTGATTCTAATCAGGCTCACCTCTAGGATCTAGCCTAGATAGTCCATTGAATAAAAAGTTCTAGAGTGCGTGAGTTAGTAACGTAAGATGTTTCTTCGGAAACATGTCAAGAGTCCCTAGGTAATAAACATACTAAAACCCCGGGCCACTAGGAGGAGCCCCGGAGTGGGGGGAGGGGGGAAATGGGTCCATTTTTTACTTTTTCGCTTAAATCTCAAAAACGGTACATGTTAGAGAAAAACTTTCAAGGAAAAGTTGAAAGGCCATAAAATTATCTACAAGTTGTACCTGAATCATTTTTTCCTATATCCTACCGTTTCTGAGTTATACGCAGTAAAACATGATTTTGGCTCAAACAATTTCCACATCAATCGATCAAAAAATATTTCTTTCTTCCAAAAAAATCAAATGTGCAACTTGTGACCGGTACTGATAGATTGCTCTTAATTAGGTCTATAATTGGTAAAATAAACACATTCCTCCATGGAAGCCGTTAGGAGGAATCGTTTGTCAAAATATTATATTATGGTAGTTTGAAGTTACTGAACTTGATCTTTTTATTTTTTTCTTCCAAAAAACTCAAAAGTGCAACTTGTGACCGGTACAGATAGATTGCTCATAATTGGGTCTATCATTCATAAAAATACCAGATTCCACCACGGAGGCGTTTACGGGGAATTGAATTTTATTAGGGTAGTTACGATACTTGAACTTTTTATTTTTTTTCTCCAAAAAAACTCAAAAGTACAACTTGTGACCGATACTGATAGATTGCTCTTAATTAGGTCTATAATTGGTAAAATAAACACATTCCTCCATGGAAGCCTTTAGGAGGAATCGATTGTCAAAATACTATATTAGGGTAGTTTGAGTTACCTAACTTGATCTTTTTATTTTTTTCTTCCAAAAAACTCAAAAGTGCAACTTGTGACCGGTACTGTTAGATTGCTCTTAATTAGGTCTATAATTGGTAAAATAAATACATTCCTCCATGGAAGCCTTTAGGAGGAATCGATTGTCAAAATACTATATTAGGGTAGTTTGAGTTACTGAACTTGATCTTTTTATTTTTTTCTTCCAAAAAACTCAAAAGTGCAACTTGTGACCGGTACAGATAGATTGCTCATAATAAGGTCTATCATTGATAAAAATACTAGATTCCACCACGGAGGCGTTTACGGGGAATTGAATTTTATTAGGGTAGATACGATACTTGAACTTTTTATTTTTTTTCTTCCAAAAAAACTTAAAAGTGCAACTTGTGACCGGTACCGATAGATTGCTCATAATTAGGTCTATCATTGATAAAAAAACCAGATTCCACCATGGAGGCGTTTAGGAGGTATTGAATTTTATTAGGGTAGTTACGATACATGAACTTTTTAACTAACTACCCTAATAAAATTCAATTCCCCGTAAACGCCTCCATGGTGGAATCTGGTATTTTTATCAATGATAGACCTAATTATGAGCAATCTATCTGTACCGGTCACAAGTTGCACTTTTGAGCTTTTTGGAAGAAAAAAAATAAAAAGTTCATGTATCGTAACTACCCTGATAAAATTCAATTCCCCGTAAACGCCTCCGTGGTGGAATCTGGTATTTTTAGCAATGATAGACCTAATTATGAGGAATCTATCTGTACCGGTCACAAGTTGCACTTTTGAGTTTTTTGGAAGAAAAAAATAAAAAGATCAAGTTCAGTAACTCAAACTGCCCTAATATAATATTTTGACAATCGATTCCTCCTAAAGGCTTCCATGGAGGAATGTGTTTATTTTACCAATTATAGACCTAATTAAGAGCAATCTATCAGTACCAGTCACAAGTTGCACATTTGAGTTTTTTGGAAGAAAGAAATATTTTTTGATCGATTGATGTGGAAATTGTTTGAGCCAAAATCATGTTTTACTGCGTATAACTCAGAAACGGTAGGATATAGGAAAAAATGATTCAGGTACAACTTGTAGATAATTTTATGGCCTTTCAACTTTTCCTTGAAAGTTTTTCTCTAACATATACCGTTTTTGTGAATTAAGCGAAAAATGAAAAAATGGACCCATTTCCCCCCTCCCCGCACTCCGGGGCTCCTCCTAGTGGCCCGGGGTTTTAGTATGTTTATTACCTAGGGACTCTTGACATGATTCCGAAGAAACATCTTACGTTACTAACTCACGCACTCTAGACCCCCCTTGGAGGGACTCATTCAGTGGACTAAGAGGTGTATTCTATTGCAAGATTACGAAAATTTAAATAAGCCAATAGCCATAGTAGCTATTTATACGCTTATTTCTAGCAATTCTTTTTAAGTATCTATTCGTAAGTTCCTTGTAGAATTTGAATCCGCCAAATATATGATCAGCTTTCAGCTGTTCTTTTAAAAATCTATTGTTCACTATTCTCTCCTATTTAACCAAATCAACTAATTCATGATTGTTTCTCTTGTTATTTATGTAACTCATGGCACACCATTGGCCGTATTTTTACCTTCATATTTTCAAATCCTTATAAATTTTCGTAAGGTCATACAATAGCTTATTATAAAACAAGTAGGGTATACATAAAAAGCAATTAGTGTTGATTATTAAATTATAACCACAATTATAAATTCATATCACTAGTTCCTTCCTTCCTTCTGTGCTTCTACCTACTCAAATCGTGCTTTATTTTGAACTAGATTTCCGCCCGCGGCTTCGCCCGCGTTTGCAAAGGAAAACCCGCATAGTTCCCGTTCCCGTGGGATTTCGGGGATAAAAACTATCCTATGTGTTAATCCAAGTTACCCTCTATATGTGTGCTAAATTTCATTGTAATCGGTTCAGTAGTTTTTACGTGAAAGAGTAACAAACATCCATACATCCATACATCCTTACAAACTTTCGCCTTTATAATATATATTAGATTATTTTATATAAATAATTTCTGGTATAAATAGAAGTGACATCACTAATACGATTGTACGATATTTTAAGTCACGAGCTAAACTTTACTTCGTGATAAATGATGCCTAATTTAATAATGAATTTTCATATTAACATGGTGTAAGAACAAACAAAATTCACAAAATTAAAAATAATTACCCCATTAATAATTGTAACTATGAAGCATAATTAAATAGTAAAATGTAACTATTATGGCAATCATAGACGAAGATACTAATTTATTACATCCTGTCCTCCCTATTATTATTTTACTATTGTGAATACGAAATTCTGTGAGAATGTTTGTAAGCTTGTAACGTTTTTACGCAAACTTTAATGAGATGTTTATCACATAATTTTCGCAAGTTGGTACCACGCGAAAAAAGTCGGTGCCTTCTAATTTTTCATGCAACGCTAAAGACGTAACGTTAATCGATCAAACAAAACTTTCAGAGTTCCTGGTTGTACCAGTCGACGCAGATCATGGCAAACTTGAAGAAGGCACAACTACGTCAGAGGCTCAAAGAGCTCAACATGAACAGGGAGGCGTTGCAGCACGCCAAGTCCGATTAGTGTACTCGAGTCAATTTTAGTGTAAAGAGGTAATTATTTTTGCTAGAACGTTCGTGGTTTACAACGTTGCGTAGGAGTTTGAAAATTGCTAGTGATAGAAATAAAATTGTTGGCTGTTTTTTTTGTATAGGATTTTAATTATTCGTAATGATGTTTTTTTGCGATACTTGCCGTACGCGTAAATGTTGAAGCACAAGTTGTTACATCACTGCGTTAAATCAATAATTTGGATATTTTGTTATTGGTGATTTTTAAAAATGTTTAGCAAGGTTGAACATTTGCCATAGTAGTCCTAAGAGATACAGGGATTGACACACGATTCTAAATTAGTTTCTGAGGAATGTTAGCACATAGTTTATTCAAGACTACGCGTAAGGTTCACCATTGACCCTAAATACTTAAATAGTAGAGATATAGATCTGGGTTAAGACGTTTTCTTTTAAATTTTGGTTGGGTTAAGATGTTCATTATTTCCAATCGAGTTTCTTTAATATACCTTTGAGTAAGATACAACACTGGTTGAAATGTGGTCTTATTGAATAGAAAACAATAAAATATTGTACATATAGGTAACCCTTAAACGGCCTAATAATGAACATATACGTGTACATTAATTTTTGCTTTATTTCGATAATTTATACTCGTGTAGCTTTTGTGTGCATAAAATAATTGTTTTGGCTCGGGACTAATTGGCGTAAAATAGAATAATTGTGCAATAATTGCCTTGTCAATTTTATACTTATATTTTTAATATAATGTAATAATAACAATTTATTTTTTTAACGAGGCACATTGCTTTTCTGTTTGGTTTGAAAAGCTGAAATTATTCAACCAGCTGATTCTTTTACGTTTTATCAAACTTACATTATGATGTTTTAAGACCGCTATGGGTTATAATTCTTGTATTAATAATGTACGCTACTTTAACATTGACCTTGACTTTTTATCGATGTTTAGTTTGCGGTAGTACTAACTATTTAATCGGATATACATTTATCATTGATATGTTCATGTCACTTGTACATTATGCGTGAAATTTTAAAACAAAATGTGTATAATTATTAATTACCTAGCGCATCACATAATTTTGTTATCAATAGCTGTATTCATATGCCCATTAACATTATCCAGGCATTTTTGAATGTGTTCAACGAAACAACTTTAATTGATAATATGTACTTAATGATAAGAGCTTAACAATAAATATTTATAAGTATATGTTTATTTAAATATTAGTATTTTATACAGCAGATATATTTCGCCGACGTTTTACAAAATAACTAAATATGGTACGGATTGACGCTCTATTGTTATAGGTAACGTCCGCGTCGGCTACAATACAATACGCTTTATTAAATAAATATACAGGGTGTCCCACTGTTGGTATACTAAGCTCAAAGGAGGTTATAGTTTTGCATACGCTGAGTACGTAAAAAATAATTAAAAAATACCAGACGCATTTTTTTTTCAAATAGATGAATTCTTAAAACTCTATGTGTACACCCATAACAAGCGAGCCGCCCAACTTTGCCACCAGCACGTGAGCTATCGTTTAAGATTATGTTTTCATAGATAAAATGCTCATATTAGAGAAGCGGTATATGCCGGCTACGCGAAGCTAGAGAAGAAAACATGGATTTTCAGGAAAAATTTAGCAAAAAATTTTGGACGTAATTTTTTTTAAAAGTATTTTTTACGTGATCTGTGTATGCAAAACTACAAGTTCCTTCGCGCTTAGTATACCAATAGTGGGACACCCTGTATACACACAAATACATATATGAAACAAAATAAACGTTAAGTGTAAAAATGTTTAACAGTAGGCCTTATCGCTTATAAGCGATATCTGCCAGGCAATCTTTTCATCAGGCTACCTTACCTTGCTTATGATGCATTATTGATTATGGTGATAAACAAATTCTGCAAAATAATATATTCATATAGTCTTGCAGCTTGCTTAAATTATTATTCCATGAAAAACTTTGTTTTCACCAATTTCCTTATCAAGTTTATTTCTAACAATTCCTTTAAGATATGTATTAGATAATAGTGTGAAGAGAGGTAGATAACAATATTCAGTCCTTTGATTGTTTTTCGAGTATTTAACGATTTATAACCATTCAATGGTTGGGAGTTGTAAAAAGCAGGATTTTATTATTGACTTTATATTTTTTTTAATAAGAATAAAAATTAAGATGTCTGATGATGTCTTCTTTGAATTTTGAGTAAGTAGTCGTTGTCAAAAAATATTTAAATCATCTGAATACTTTAGGTTATGTCAATTATGAATTATGTAGGAAACATCACTTTTCTCCTCCGGTTAAGGTTATTCCGGTAAGTGTTTTTTATAAATACTCACATTCTTAATCCGCGTGAACAGAATTTGTGAGGTGAGTAACGATTTTTTTGTTTTTATCCTTTTCTTACATACGTACAAATATGTAATAAAAATTGAAATTGTATACGTATAATATGATTATAATTATACATATTTTTTACGTACAATAATTTCAGACCAACACCTTTCGCTGGTTAAGTCGGCGCTGTTTACAATTTTTTGAAACAAATTTACAAAGTCATAATTTATTTCCAATTAATTATTAATGGAAAATAAAAATTACTTTTTTGCATAAAATATCTTGAAAAGTGGTGCACATATAAACACTAATTATAAAGAAATAGGTACACTTTCATGCGAATATTAGTTGTTCTAAGATTGCCACTTAGATATTGAATGTCAAATTATTATCTGCTTTCTGTATACTTATATGATAACGGTATTCTAGAATGTAACATGTATATATTACGCATTGATTTCATTTCATTTTTAAAGAATACCTATTAAAACTATCATTATCAAGTACTATCAATGACCAGCAATATTAACAACAGTATATTATAACACCATAATCCATATTGTAAAGTGTCATATTATTTGGCGAACATTCTAATTAACCCTGTGTAAATACTAAGCTACGCCTAAATAAATGTTACAAAATTGTCCATTATATCTATAAGCTGACACCTTTGCCGATCACTAGTATATGGAAGACTGAATGTGTATGTGATTCGTAATTCACCTTTCACTATAGTAAAGCTAGATAGTAATTAAGCATATAGACTAAGTTGTAATGCTTTTTTAATTTTATAGTGCAATATGCTGTAGAGTTAAAACGAACAGTCAATATAATATTTGTTTAGTAGGTAGAATATTTTAATTTTGACCATTACAATTCGGACATTTAATTATAAGGTTTCGAGGTGGCATTATTTGAGTTCACATGTTTTTTTACAAGTCTTACCATATTTTTATCTAAGTCATAATGGAAATAATATTAATATTATAGTTTAGATTGTTTTATTAAAATTTAACAGATGATACCAGTTGGGATTAAAAAAAAAGTGACAATTAATAAGTTTATTGTTTGAAAGTTAAATTAACTCAAAATAGTGTTCTAGGCAGATCTGCTAAATCACTTACAATGTGAATATAGAATGCACATATTTTCGTTGTAGAAGTAAATGGTCATAATACTTCGATCAAATGTATATTTTAGTGCTAGACGTTTTCTTTGCTTATTCAATAAAAATTCAAACATATGCATTGATTAGTTTATGTCTGAAAGATAGGAGATTTATTTAATGGGAAAAATAGTTCTTGAATGGTTTAGGCCATATTTCACCACGCTAGCCGAGTAGTTGGTGATAATCTTGGCGATTGATTTCTTTCACCAAGATGTGCCTGTATCCTCACATATGATTGATTTTATACTATGATTTCCTCTCATTCCCATAGAAATTTTCTTTGACGAGGTGGGCCAAGGATAGAATATAATGTATAAAAATACTTTAAAACATGACACAAACACATGCGTATGCGTGTGAGTGTCGACACACACGCATATATTCTTTTGTCTATGGAATTAAATTTATTTGAACAGTTACTATAAGAGCTAGCGCGCACGAGCAACTTTGTCTCCGCAACTATTTTGTCTCTCCCATCAATTTGTATGGGGAGTTGCGTCGATACGTGCGCGCACTTTCATACTAGCCCATAGTTGGGAGAGACAAAATAGTTGCGGAGACAAAATAGTTGCGGAGACAAAGTTGCTCGTGCGCGCACTGTCAGAGGTAGCGCTGGCTCGCGCTGGCTCTTAGAGCTGGCATAAACATTAAACATGCAGAAATTGTATATATTTGTTCATGTAATAATTAATTTATCTAGAGTTGCTATTATTACTGAACTTTATTTTACATAATATTGTGAACATCACTGAAACTTTATTTTTATCATATTATATATATTTTATAAGTAACAAATGGATATATCGGATATATGTTTGTAAATTTTGTATACAAACACAAGGCGTACTAACTAAAAGTGTAATTAAGATTTATTGGTTATTGGATTCAAAATAAATGCATTTGTTTAAATACGTTTTTTATTTTGCATATAAATGTTTAGGTCCTTTTATTTAAGCTCGTTATAAAAAAGGGCGTGATTGCCGACCACATGCTAGAAGTGAAACTTCTTTGGCAAAATTCAAAGATACCAAAATATACTATAACGTGACGGTATTGCTATGACGCGACCTCGAAATTTTACTTTCAACTTGCTAAAGAAGTTTCACTTCAAAATGTGTCCAGCAAAGAAAATCTATTTACATTACTTTACAACTTAAGTGCTATTCTGAAGTATCAGATATTTACCAATTAACTTTCTAGATTCAGTTTTATAAAGTGGTAAAATGGACACGTATGACACAGTTTTAACAATCATTGGCAGCTATCTTCTCCTTGACTTCCTTTATCATAAGCTCAACAAGATTGTCCAAGTCCACGGAGGGCCGCCAATTCCAGTCCCTCCTTGCTTCGCTATCGTCAAATACTTGGGGCCAAGAGTCGGCTGGAAATTCATACAATTTAATGTAGTTATTACTTGTTGGTCAATGGTCATGCTTACCATGAGGAAGTATGTCCGTATTTTTGTATTGGATTAACTCAAAAATTACGTAAGTATCCAAAATGAAAATTATGCCACAAGTACCTAGCTTCATTTTTACTGTGTAACACAATTTTTTGAATTGAAATATTTGAAATGAAATCAAATGAAATATTTATTTTGTAAGAAATGTGGAAGATTATATTAATATTTTTTTATAGTTAGTATCTCAGTTCAACACATGCGGGGCTATAGTAAGCGGCTTCGTATAAAGTGCCTGCGCGAGCATTCCTCTGTTACTACTGTTAAACTCTGACTGGATTCTAGAAGATAGGGGGATTAATCGGCTTCGAACATTTGAGGCGTTGTTCAAAGCACGATCTACACCATGTCTTTGTTGACACTGGGTAAGTGATAGTAGTAAGATGTTAAGATGTTATTTATTCATTAGCCTGTGTTTGGGTATAATTCCAGAACTTAATATTATTGTGCAAAAAAAGTATATATAGTTTGTTTGATTTTTTTTTAGTTTCCATTTCTAATTATTTTAATATCACAACAAGCAAAGAAAAACAGCAGTGGAGCATTATTCCTTACCTATATCTTGTCTACTATCAGGTTGGTACGTTATGTTGAATTCAGGGACGTATTTAATTATTTTCTCAGCTAATTCTTCGGGAGTGAAACTCATGGATGTGACATTGTACACACGTCTATTGAGTAATTCGTTTGGAGCTTCCAAGAAGTTCGAGAGGGCTTGTAGAGCATCTTTAACATGCATCATGGGAAGCCTCGTGTCTGGTTTCAGGTAACATTGGTAGTGGCCCTTACGTAAGATGTCGTGGAAAATCGCTATGGCGTAATCTGGAAAATTTAATGTGGAATATTGATGTGATTATGAAATAGCAATTTTTGTTGCCTGTAATTTAATCGGCAATAACTTTAAATTATTGACAAATGTCTTTACGATAATCTGGGTCTGCCGTAACTCAATACCTTACGAGAACTAAGTAATGTTATCGGAGTAAATGGTTAAGAAATATATACCTACTACAACAAAATAGTAAAATAAATCTGTGTTTACCTGTAGTACCACCACCAGGTGGGTCACTGGAAATAACACCAGGAAATCTGAGACAGCGGAAATCTAAACCAAACTTATGATAATAATATTCTCCTAATAGTTCCGCATGCACTTTCGATACTCCGTAAATTGTTCTAGGCCTCTGCACTGTAATGTTCGGCGTAGGGTTTCTCGGTGAGTCGGGTCCGAAAGCCCCAATTGTACTTGGTACAAAAATTCTTAGTTTATACTGTTTCGCCAGTTCAATTACATTATGCATGCCTTCTATATTAACCCTAACAGCTAGTGGGACGTTTTGTTCGCCAATGGCACTAAGCAGAGCTGAGAAATGTATCAGCCAGTCCACTCTGTGATTCACAACTATTTTTTGGAGTCCCTTAAAATCTAAAATATCAGCAAATATATAGGGGCCATCGTTAACAACTTCTGCGGATGGCTTGATTATATCCGATAGGATAACATTTTCTTGACCATACTTCCTTCTTAAATATTTTGCACACTCTACACCAAGTTGTCCGAGGCCACCTGTAAATAATAAAACTAGTAAATATATGTACGCTCAAATGAGTTCAAGGTAGTTTCTCAGTAGTTAGAATGAGAGGAGTGGTCGATTTAGGCGTCATATGACAAGGGGCGCTAGAAAAGCACACACAAATAGCCTATTTATAGACTACAGGCCCGTGTTGAAAAAATTATGGGTCATTTGACCCACCACCTGACCTATCTAGAATGATATAAGAGCATAAAATAATAAGATTCAGCACTATGACGTCACTTGTAAGCTGTCCACCTGAGTGCAGATGAGAATTCGAAGGTTCAGGTAGAGATTTTCTCTCCTTGTCTCCATGATTTTTGTACGGCGTTGCGGAATAATTGATTAAAAGTAGTATAGAAATAGTATGACACAGATGCCGTACAAAATCAAATGACCAAATTTACCCCGGCAACTGTCGAAAAATAAAAATAAATTCCGACTTTGTGGACCACCATTTTTGTACGGCATCTGTGTCATACTATTTCTATACTGCTTTTAAGCCATTATTCCGCAACGCCGTACAAAAATCATGGAGACAAGGGGAGAAAATCTCTACCTGAACTTTCGAATTCTCACCTGCACTCAGGTGGACAGCTTACGAGTGACGTCATAGTGCTGAATCTTATTATTTTATGCTCTTATATCATTCTAGATAGGTCAGGTGGTGGGTCAAATGACCCATAATTTTTTCAACATGGGCCTGTAGTCTATTATATTATAGCAATAAAATTCAACTTAAAAGGGTTCCCTTTACGTCTTTAATTTGCTTAATATAAATGAAAATAACATTACATAATATTATCACGTCATACAAGGATCGCTATATATATATAAACATCCGGTTGTATCCTAATATATGCGAATTTGTGAATACGCTGAATGTATATTAATGCACAAATTTTTCTACTAACTATATTTTGAAGAGCACGTTTCTTAGACCTCTATCTTATTTCTTACGCGTACTACTTATAACTGTAATTTTATGATTTCCGATCATAAGTTACTATATCTCAAGTAGGTTCCCTTTCTAAACACATTTCTGCTTCGTAATTTGATATCTTTACAACATAAACAGCTATTCAAGTTCTACGTAGATGGTATTTACGCGACAATATCCACATGGCATTCTATACGTAATAAATACGTCGTATTTTCAAGAGACAAATGTAAACATGATATGCATCTTTTATGAACTGTAAATACTATAATATCAGGGTTGGCAATTCAGGGTTAGAAATGGTACAGATAACAGAACAGACAAAAGTCTTTTAAAAATCAGTGCACCTAAATAATTATGCATAATTTCAGGGAAATTACATGTGTAAAACGTCTTCAATATTATAATGCATATATGTATTACATATTCATTTACCTAGACAACAGCCCAAACGCAAGTGACATAACTACTTAAATTAGGTAACGTGTGAATAAATTATATTCCTAAAGTCTGCAGTTCTATGACGCATCTGTATAGGTACTTCCTGCTTTTAAGTAAATGTTATTTATTACAATAAAGCCATCTGTATTTAATATTTACACAGACTCTACGTAGCGCCTGAGTCTTAAATAAAATAACTTTTAATTGAGAAAACTTCCAACCAGACAAACAATATAACGTTCTTCTTAGTGTTTCTACCTTTTTATATCCAAGTTATCATGCCAGCACCAAAAACTATATTTTTTTAAATATCTAATTATTAAACAAATGTTACGACGTATGCTTATCACTGTGACTCTGCATATTTATCCCTCTGAACTATTCTTTAATCGCAAATTTTAAGTTAAATCCATGAAAAACGTTACAATAATAACATCTTAGAGGATATATCCATTTTATCTTTATTCCTTTATGGTTGTATCACAAGCTGTTGAACATTCATAAACACGTGTCAAAAATAACATGTTTTCCAACACTAAATATGTACATTTAAATAAATGACGAGATTTCCATAAAGATTATGCGGCAAAATTATGCATATTAATTTTATGAACCAAATACTACAAAAAGGACCACCTACATAGGGACAGGAGTCTACATAGCTCAAACAGGCATTATTTTTGCTCTGTGATATTAGATATGAAAACGGTATTCATATTTATAAGTTTAAAAAAATTGTTTTCAAATAGGTACCTAGTCTTGCAGACGAAGTTAATAAGGTTCGTTATAATAAGGATAAAAAAAACTACTTGTCAGATCAAATTTAAGCGAGACCACAGCAGAAACTCCAGATTTATATTTTATATAAAATCAAAATTATCACGTGTTCTAAATCGTTAATATTGTTTTTACCTAAAAAAATAAATAGACCACACATAAAAGAGAGAAGATGAGAACCGTTTTGTGTGAATTGATTTTCAAAAATAATTTGTTAATAAGAAATAATTTAATATTCAACTAAGTATTAGGTACCTATATTTCAAATATTAGGTATATATCGACGTAAATATTGCGATTAAATAATTAACATCGTGTTCGTGTAAAAACTAGCACACAAACGGAATGTAATAAATTTTTTGTGTTATATAATATTATGAAGCCACTTTTTTACTGTCTATAATCAAGTATAGAATGTAGGTTCGGAACCGGATAAATTTTCAAGGCCATGGCTATTTTTACATTTTTTAGGCATAAGTTATAGTAAAGTTACACGTGCGAACTTAGTTCCTACATAGTAAGAATTAATACTTTTCTTTGACACCTTTTAGAAAATAGGATCACTTCTTTTACCTCTCTTTTTATAGCTCTATGTTTATAACAATCTGTTGCTGATTAAAATTTACGGATGAATTTACTTTTTCAACTAACTATTAGAATATCCGGTAGAAATTTTTTCATAAAATAATTCGACCTATTTCAATTTCAGTGAAAGGTGATAAATGATAATATTATGTAGTTACTAAAAAAAGAAAAATTAAGTAGTTAAGTACAAAAACAATATTTTCGAAAGAAAAAAAATAAAAAATATGATGTTTAAATATTATATTTTAAGTAGATAGTTAACTGAGTTTGTTTTTTTTTCATATTATTTATGGTGGCGTGGCGCATGGTTATTATTTTGGAAACATTTTATTTATATGTATAACAAGTAGGATATATTGATGTAGACTTGCTAAGAATTTTAATGTCCTTTATAAGCACTAGTTTATTAAAATATTTCTTGTCCTATCAATCTATGACTTACCGGTAATCAAAATTTTTGGCGGTTTCTTAATAATCGCTTTCACAGAATATGCACGTAAATTCGTTGCTAAAGTCCTTTGACATAAATTTCGTAGAAAAGTCATGGCTTATTTAAAAAATATAATTAATAATTAGGAGCAATTTTTAGATGCGCTTTCCACAAACGATCATAGCATACTAAAGCAATAATGGTTTATATGATTTAGAGCCTCAAATGGAACTGGTTATACCAGGTCGCGTCATTTTCACAAGCCTCCACGTTAGAATATGTAAAATTTACAGGAAAATGAACTTTATTTCAATCCTTATCAGAGCACAGCCGTTCGTGGTTAATCAATTTCATTTTCGCCGAGGTGGGTGTGTCTAATTCTACGTATAAGAATTTGAGAGGTTGACATTAAGGTGTTTCGAGTCGAGTGCTGTTTGAAGTTAACAACAAGGTTATCTATGAAAAAAACCTGTTCGCATATGCTAATTAAATTCTATTGACATTCAAAATATCACAATTGAATACATTTTACAGTACACCAAATAGTCTGGATGTTAACAGAGTCAGAAAAAAAATATTAATATAAAATTTTGTAAGGATAAGCGTTAGGAGAGCATTGTATGTATGAGTCCAGAAGGTACGATGCACTTTACACTTTCTAATCGAGTGGCTTTTACTTTCACAGACCTATTTAAATACATAAGTACAGAAACACAGTTAAAAGTTCATTGTTAATTCATAATATTTCTGAATTTGGGTAGTTATAGTTATAATGAAAGTAAACTTTTCTCCGTTTCGCTATATCTTTTTCAAAATCTCAATAAGAAGCATAATCAATAATAATTGGAATGAGGAAAATCTTTAGTTTTTCAAAACATATTATATGTAATAATTTGATCGGTAAAGTTTCCGCGATCTACCTTACAAACACGAATCTCAATAGCTAACAACGCTCTACCAACCGGTTTTTTGACTAATAATAAATTGCCCATTAAAACTTTGCGAAACGTAGTCGCGAAAAACGGGCACGAATTAATTATTTTTAATTTCTAATAGTGGAAAAACAATAGGTACTTACCTAGGGTAAAATGCAGTTAGGTATAGATTGTCTAATCTAAAAATGAACGCCCCTCCACTAAACTTAATTGTTTCAATGTGTGAGGACAAATAATTATTGAACCACTTTATATGTGTGCGCGCGTCGATTCTACTGCAAACTTTGACACTCGCGCACTGATTTGTCAACTAATCGGGCGATCAGTTCAGGTGCCTAGCATTGTATGGCGGGGAGAGCGCGCTATGTACGGAATGACACGTCCGTTCTGTCGTGCATCGCGTCATTTATGCACTAGTTGGCCAACTGGTCCTGTCGTTCGGGCATGGACGGGACTGGAGGACTGAACGACCAATGAGGCAGACCAATTTGTGTGTATTGCGTCTATACACGTACTTTGAATGTGAGCGTAAACACAGTGGAGGGGCGTTCATTTTTAGATTAGACAATCTCTACTTACCTATTACTGCAATTTTACCCTAAAAATTAGTGAAGAAAGAAATAATTGCCCATTTACGTTTCACTTTATTCTATAAGGACTATCATGAACTAATTATTATAGTAATTTAAAAATTAATACTACATATTATTATACAAGTAGAAAATTATCTCTATAGGAATGCCATCGCAAGGCCATCGCCTACATTCAGGTGGATAGGAACCTGCTTACTCACTCTGGGATATACCTCGTATTTGTTGTTTATCAGTTGTTCTCTATAAAAAGTTTTCCCCATTATTCAATTTTAAATGTATTAAAATATTGCTTTGTTGGAAAATCAGCAATAGCCTTTTAAAAAAAGTTCTTTGCCAAGCGCGGTATAAATATGCGCGCCTTTTTTTTTGTATAATTTACAATAATTATCAAGCATATATTTTAAATAATAAGCTAACCATACACATAAAATATTTCTCTATGGAATAGTTAACATCATAATCATATCGTAATTTTATGAACAGAGTAATTATGTGAAATAACACATGTCAATTTCATTGTGCGACCCTTCCTTATTACAACATCAAAGGATTTAATCTAGATAAACGAGTGTGCAATCTTTATTTTGTAACTTGAGACAAAGATTAGTGACTGAATAGACACGATATTAAATGTGTTCTGTTTCATATATCTCCGTATGTTGAAATATAGGTGATGTGGATTTATTTCATTCGTGGAAAACACAGGAAATGTTCAGGGCACTGGAAAAAAAGTGCGATGATCCGCCACCTTGCACTTAGGCAGCAATAGCACTTAGAGAACTGATGATTAAAGCCTTTGTAGCCTGTGCTCCTGACTTTATAGGTACCTACTGAATATTTTTGTTTTATAAAATCATAAAAATGATAAAAAACAGATATCTATGTATTACAGTTTTAGTTTTATACCAATTTACACATCTCCATCCATACTTAGTTGGGGCTACGTTTGGCGCTGGTGGCACGCGCCACAATGGTGAAAGATAAGTTACTTGGTGCGCATCGAGCCATGAACCGAAAGTCTGGTGTTTGCATGCGAAATACACCCAACATCCCAGTCGGTATTTGTCTATCATAGCTTTAACAAGGGTGGCATTTTTAGTGCTCTATTACAATCCTTCGATACAATTTGACAGCTCTGCGTAATTATCTCTGATCGGTGATATTTAAGTCTTAATAAATTTACAGAAAATTGGAAGTGAATGAAATAAAAGTAAAAGTGATTTACGTGAGTAAGTTTATGGTAATTGATACACGTACAAATTGTTTGTAATGTTATTTCTTGGTCTTGTGGTTACTGCAATCACGTAATAATGTGTTATATGAAAATAGAGTTCTGCCCGGCGATAGAGTTTCAGTAGTTTTATATTGCTTTAGCTAATATTGTTATTATTTGTGCCTATTATTATTTATATTACATCAGTATAATGTAGGATTTCGAGTATGTTAATGCATGACGCAGGCAGTCATGAAAGGAGGAAATGTGTTTTTAATTACAAGTACATATTTCCCAAATTTATAATTACAAATAAATATGTTACACAAAACTCATGCTTGATATGATATTATAGTCTAAATTGTAAGAAATCGTTTTTGCCTCTCATCTTTTTAGGGTTCCGTAGCCAAAATGGCAAAAACGGAACCCTTATAGTTTCGTCATGTCCGTCTGTCCGTCTGTCCGTCTGTCCGTCTGTCACAGCCGATTTACTCGGAAACTATAAGTACTACAGTGATGAAATTTGATGGGAATATGTGTTGTATGAACCGCTACAAAAATATGACACTAAATAGTAAAAAAAAGAATTGGGGGTGGGGCCCCCCATACATGTAACTGAGGGATGAAATTTTTTTTTTCGATGTACATACCCGTGTGGGGTATCAATGGAAAGGTCTTTTAAAATGATATAAAGTTTTCTAAAAAACATTTTTCTTAAAGTGAACGGTTTTTGAGATATCAGCTCTCAAAGTCGTAAAAAGTATGTCCCCCCCCCTCTATTTTTATAACTACGGGGTATAAAATTCTAAAAAAAATAGAGGTGATGCATGCTAATTAACTCTTTCAACGATTTTTGGTTTGATCAAAGTATCTCTTATAGTTTTTGAGATAGGTTGATTTAACTGTAATTTATTATATTTGCTGCTACGGAACCCTTTGTGCGCGAGCCCGACTCGCACTTGGCCGGTTTTATTTTATCTAAGTATGTAGTAACTATTTGCTAATCTGTGCTTGTGGCTTCAGGCTTGTGCCTTAGTACATATGGACGGTATGATCTGTTATAATATAATAATATGGATATAGGATAGTAGGTTGTTTTTAAATTTAGTGAAATAATTAGCGTTACCTACCAGCATAATAAGTGGAGGTTTGAGCTATAATAATAAATATGAATCGTAGTTTCTGTATCAGCATTTTAAAACTTGACTTTGAAACGGTAGTAGGCATAGGGAAGTAGGTACATCTGTAGAAGAGATAAACTGGAACTCACGTGTAGGCGTGTAGCCAAATGGTTTAATGCATGATGCATAATTTTATTTGGGTTATAGTTAATGCTTATTATATCAACCTTTTAATATACTATAAGATTTCACCAGAACAAACACAAAGTGCGTATAATTACAACGCATTATGTATCTATGGCGCTTTCTAAAGCCAAGTTTATAGTATGTACTATTATTAGTCTCCATACATAGAGAAGACTATAATCAAATGTTTATCGTATTCACGGATGCAGTCGCCACTGATGACAGTTAGTTTGAGATAACTGCGTAACTGTACCACAATGATCTTTCGTCTCAATGACTGCATATGGGTTACGTTATATAGGTAGATTATTATGTGACACATTACGGTACGTGGATAGTAAGAACAAATAAGAGAAGGTCTAGACCAATCAAATTGTTTGTGATGCGTATTGCGGTTTCTAGTTCTCTTTTTAATTTTACACAAAAACGAGAAGGTGTTACCTAATAGTTCCTTTTTATTACTAATCACAAAATATAAATATAAAATACACTACACTTAGATTTATGACTGTAGTTATTGCAATTAATTTAATTCAACGAGAGAAAATAATAATTACCCTCATTTTTCAATATTTTTTTCATTCCTTGTGAAAAACTACAGTTCATGAATCCATGAACTCCAGCAGACCTGAATCTTTATCGTGCCAAGCTAGACTAATCGATCAATTTTTTTTGTAGCTGGAGTATCTTTGTTGTCTTCGTATTGGAAGTATGTATTTATTTTGTAACATTTAATGATAACGTACCGACCCAACACCTAAACTACTAAATAAGAACAATAGTGAAAGTGTAACCCAACAATCACGTTGATCCACCGGGCTATTGTTTCCCGATTTTATTGTTTTAATCGGCACCGGCCTTGACGCAACCGGATAACATTTAAACATAATTTATCCGTTATTTTATTTTGGCTAGGAAGGTACACTTACTTTATTTTTGGTATTCGCAGAACGCAGCAAAGATATTCGTTGTCTTGCGAAATAATTATCTTTGACTGTATGAATTTATCCAGATGGATCTTATAAATTGGAAGAGGTTGCCGATAGTAAATGAGAGTAGGTATTAAAACGTAATTCTATTTCAGGTAAACTTTCCAGAAATCAAGACTATGATACAATGACAAGCCTAAAAGTTAAGGAATGGATTCTAAAAGAATATTATTGTGGTTTACTCTCTTGATATCACAATCTTCAATTAGTCTGGGGACATTATGTCCTGCGCCAGAGAGCATCCTACCATGCATTTGTACAAGTAGAAACGAAGATCTTCAAATATGGTAAGAGATGTGATATTTATAATAAATTAATTTATATTGCACTCCTTATAAATTTTATCTGATTTCAGGTGCACGCACAGCGACTTAATACAAGTGATGAAGGGTATTCAGAAAGTGGGCCAAATAATAAAAAAACCAATAGACGAGTTGATAGTTGAAAATAACTATCTTCCTTCACTACCTGGAAAAGTGTTTCAAAATGTAAATATTGCTAGATTAATGTTGAGACATAATGGAATAGAGAGAGTTTCGGCAGCGTGGCTTGAAACACAGGAAAATAATATAGTTGAGATATTTATCGTAGAAAATGATTTAAAAAGCCTACCAGCGGAAAGTTTAACAAAACTTAAAAATTTACAAGCTATCACTATTCAATCGCAAAGTCTTAAAAGAATACCCACCTTGGTAAATTTGGACAGATTGCGATATATAAATATTCAGTCAGAAAGTTTAAGCAGTATTAAAGAACATACATTTGAAAAATTACCCAGTTTGGATAGACTTTTCATTGAAGGGAGCTCTAATTTGAACAGTCTTAAAGAAAATGCCTTTTATGATTTACCAAAACTCACGAAGCTTGAAATCAAAAATTGTGGTATTACAAATATACACATGCGAGCTCTTTCGCTACTACCGGTATTGAATGAATTATCTTTTAGTAACAATTTTATTTCTGACGCTTCAATGGTTGGTAGAGCAACAAGAGACTTGCCAATGCTTTCTGTGTTAAACTTAAGCTACAACTATATTACTAAATTAAGTGAAGGTGCCTTCGTTGATCAACCCATGTTGGAAATCTTATTATTATCCCACAATAATATAAATATCATACACCATGGATCCTTTCACCGTGTTCCTAAATTGAGAATAGTGGATTTAAACTACAATGAAATAATCAGAATTCATCCTGAATCTTTTCTACAACCATCTGGAAGTGGAGTAGAAGAATTAACTCTTATTGGAAACAAAATAAGGCATATATCAGAATTTCGATCATTACTCGACGCTTTGCCTCGACTAAAGTTTTTGGATTTGAGTGAAAATTTCCTTCAGGATATTCCGAGGGGTGCACTTCGCGGACATCCGAGTTTAGAACGCCTGCATTTGAATAAAAATAATATCAATTTTATAGAAACCGATGCCATCGTAGCTATGCCTTCATTAAGAGAATTGCATTTGAGTAATAATTCACTGAGTGATATTAGCGAAGGACCATTCTGGAATCTTCCTACCTTAAAAGGATTAGATCTGTCCAAGAATTATTTTCAACGCCTTCAGCCGAAACTATTTTATAATTTACCAGCTTTACGAAGAATAAATCTAAGCGATAACCAAATAGCCATAATTGACCCAATAACGTTCATGGAGTCTCCTCTGTTAGAACATATTAATATCTCTGGTAATGCGCTTATATCTGTACATCCAGCTACTTTTAGAAATCTGGTTAATTTATATGAGATTGACGCAAGTTCCAACAGATTAGTTGAATTCCTACCGGGTCTTCCTCGTGGCTTGGAGCAACTGTATTTGCAGAAAAACCAAATAACAAACTTACCCGCACCTCCCTCTCCGGATTTAGATCTTCCATCTCTGAGAACATTGGATATTTCTAATAACGGTATTCAAAAGATACCGTATGGTGGAATGAAGACTTTGCACAATTTACGAAGGCTGTTTATGAAACGAAATGGTTTGAAACAGGTTGAAGCTATGACATTTAGCGATTTACAACACCTAGAACTTTTAGATATAAGTGAAAATCAAATAATGTCTGTACATCCGCGAAGTTTCGATAAACTGACTGAATTAAAACAAGTAAACTTGCATGGAAACAATATGGAAAATTTTGATTTTATCGCAATAAAAGACAATGCTGCACTATCAGCTATAGATTTTAGTAAAAATCGTTTAAAAAGTATATCTCCTAGTATAATAAAACAGGCTGTGGACGTGGAAATTTTGAACATTTCTTCAAACAACTTATATGAATTGCCCAGCAGCCTTAATATGCTGTCCAATTTAAAGGTAATAGATATTAGCAATAACCACTTGAAACACTTTGACGGAAATTCCATTAATAATATACAAACTCTTAAAGAAATAAAAATGCCAAGCAACAAGATAATTGAGTTACGCACTGGTACATTTAAAAATCTACAGGACTTACAAATTATTGATTTAGATAATAATCAGATTGAGGTGATACATCCTCTTGCAATTACAAATCTGCCGAACCTAATATCAATTTACTTGAGCAGGAATCATATAATCGATTTACCAGACAGAGTATTTTCTAATCTTAATAGATTAAAAATAATAGAACTGCAAGGGAATCGACTCCAATTTATTTCTATGAGGGCGTTTGAAAATTTGCCTTATGTGCAGTATTTAAATCTAAGTAATAATCAACTGACCAACCTGGAAAATTCCGGCATCAAGCAACTAACAACACTAGAAGTTTTAGATCTTAGTTTTAATAAATTAACAATGGTCACAAAGGAATCATTTCAATACATGGAATGGCTTGTTGAACTGAATCTAGATAACAACCATATTTGCTCCATAAATGGTCATCCTTTTGATTTTATGCCGAGATTGAAAGTATTATCGTTACGACATAATAAATTAACGACTGTATTTGAAAATAATTTTATGAAGCTAAGACATAATATTGCAATTTTTGATATTGATGGTAAGTGTTAAAATGTAACGATTTTTTAATTATAAGATTATATTTACAAAATTTTCAATGTTTTTAACTTTTCTAGGCAATCCGATCATCTGTAATTGTGGGATTATATGGTTCAAAGCTTGGCTCTCTGAGTCATCTTCAATAGGTCCGAGATGTGCGGATGGTACATACGTGAAACAGATGCCTTTCGACAGAAATGACTGCAAAAATATTCCAATAGTTAACGACGAAAAGAGATGTTTGACTCATGAAAATGAAGCATTACTTCCAAATTTGGCAACATCACAGGTGTTTTCCTCTCTCGATAAAATAAAGGATTATGCTACACATATAGAAAAAAAGTATCATGCAAATAAAATAAACAATAAACCTTCCCCAGAAGAATCAGATTATTTTTATGATGACTATGTGGACTATCCTTACAATGAAACATTAATTGATTACAATAATATCAATCAAACTAACAACATAAAGAAATTCGGGAATACGCCAACTTTATATGCTGCTATGAATAACGTAACTGATAAAAAGGCGAGTACCATAAAGCCCCCTGAAACAACATCTAATAGTGGATTTACCTTCTTTGGCTTGCCTATACCTTCTATAGACATGGGCAAATTATTGAATACAGGCAGAAAAATAGATTGGTCTGATAAAAAAGGTCCAGAGCACTACAAAAAGTATCCTGTAACAGAACAACCGAAATTTGAAACAGGGGGTTTCACACCTATGCTGCCTCCTACATCTGGTGGATTTCTACCCATCCCACATCCTACAAATGTAAATGCTACGAAAATGGTAGTAAGTGATGGAGGTAAAATAAGCTATGCAAATGTAGGAACAGTAAATAAAAGTTTTATGGCATATGATAAAGAACCACCTGTGAATACTGTTAAAAATAGCACAACACACAAGAAAACAAAAAGTGAAGTTCATGAAGTACAAGCCTATTTAGACAAAGATAATAGCACTCATATAGCATATAACAGAACAAAGAATGTGGAGGAGCAAAACAGTGACCCAACAAATTTAAGCAAATACAATATGATGGAATCCAACTTCACAATAACTCATGTAACAGAAAAGGAAGGAATTATAACTACAGATACAAGTAATGATATGTTACTACCAACATGGCTTGATACAACTAGTAATCCTATACCAACTCCTGGTTCAATAACAAAGCCACAAATGAAGAAGCATATTGAAAGTCAGCCTACAGCTTTATCTGCAGTTCTCTTACCAAAGAATGATGATTTAAAATGGAATAACAGTAGAGCGGCAACAATAACTAAAGTCAATATGCCCCATGCAGAACATTATGATTTACGCAGTACCTACTCTCCAGTTATAAACAGAGAAGCAAAGACTAGGTTTTCAGAATTTGATAATACTAAAATTAAATCACTACATGAGGCTGACAAGGAATGGTATTTCAAAAACTATAATAAGTCTAATTTAGAACCCTACATAGCACCAGGTATACATAAATCAAGAACATCAAAAAATGTTATATCAAAACCATATATTATTTTAAGCATTATACTTTGTACATTAACATTGCTGCCTTAATATAGATTAAACTATGTTTTATTGTCTTTTATTTATTAAAATTAGCTACTATTTTGAGCAAAATAAGTTTTTAACTTATCTAATGCCTTGAATCTATGAGAGATTTTATTCTTCTCCTCCTTTGGTAATTCAGCATAAGTCTTATCATAGCCATCTGGTTGAAATATACAATCCCAGCCAAAGTCTCTTGTTCCCCTAGGAGATACAATTGTGCCTGTAGTTATTCCTTGAAATAAAATAACTTCATCTTCAGGATTACCAGGAGAGTAAGCAAATGTACAAACTGCTTCTGCAGATTTATCCTCCCATCCAGCTAGTAGTTGATGTAGGCCTTCGGGTTTCAATTTATCCAAAAACCACTTAATATATGGACCCGGTAAACCTTGTAAAGCGTTAAAACATAAGCATGTATCTTCAATTATCACCGGCTTGTTAAGACGTCTCGCTGCCTCTCGGCACTTCTGAATTGAAACCTCATTGATCTCACCTTGTAATTCTGGTAGATCTAATTTATGATTTGTTACTTCAAGAGGGAAATTGTTTCCTAAAATAACCTTAACCTCTTCTAATTTCTTTATGTTTCCCGTAACAAATGTCAAGGCTCTATGTGACATTTTCATGTAGATTATTGGGAATTCCAGAAATGGTAGTTATTTAGTTGAATTTAACTTTATTTTATATGTAAATCTTGCAGATTGATCATATAGGTAATGATATTAAATATAACCTATAAAATCAGCTGTGACAGTGACACTTAGAACGACATTGACGTACTACGATAAAAGATACACTGGTGACGGTGACATTTGGGATTGCAATTGCTTTAATTAATTTAACAAAATATAAAAATGAATCGCAAAATGTAAGCGCATAACTCGAGAACGGCTGAACCGATTTCGATAATTCTTTTTTTATTATATTCCTTGAAGGACGAGGATGGTTCTTATGTAGAGAAAACGTAAACATGTACCACGGGCGAAGCCGGGGCGGACCGCTAGTTTAACATAAAAAAGCAACTTAGCAATGGAAAACTATATATTGCATTTATTGAAAATATCAATCTTATATCAAATAATCGTCAAATAATCACATGTTTATCAGCTTAACTGTTTTTTTTATTCTGTGTGTACGCAACATAAGTTAGTCTATGCCGTGGCATAAACAAGCCGTTTTTTTTTCTGTAATGACTGTCAAATTTTAGTTTGCTGTTTCATCTTCGTTTACGTGAATATTTGCCGATTTATTTTTTAAAAGTAGGTACTCATTCGTACAGAATAATCGGTGAAACTTCATTTTTATTGTTTTAAATTCAATAAGCATAACAATGCCTAGTCAAGAAGTTGTAACCACTAAAGTTGTGGTCCATCCACTCGTATTACTTAGTGTTGTTGACCATTTCAATCGTATGGGCAAAATTGGAAACCAAAAGCGGGTTGTAGGGGTACTTCTTGGCTGTTGGAGAGCAAAAGGAGTACTGGATGTGTCCAACAGTTTTGCAGGTTTGTTAAATTATAAAATAAATTTTAAACTTAGATCGTTACTTTGCACAAAACAAACAGGCTGGTGAACTTTTGCTGAAATCATAATATCAAACATGATATTTTAATAAGTGATGTTTTATTTTTTTTTAATTGTAGTATGAATTATATACAGTACATCTTATGGATTTATAATAAAATATTCCAAAAGGTTATCTTTTGTTTGAAACATATTTGAATTTTCATACACTTCCTACAAATAAAAGTAGCTTTTAACAATATTAATAATTATATGTAGACCTAACTCAATTATGGAGGACTATGGTAACTATCATCGTAATACGAGAATTTTATATATAAATAAGATTTACTTTATGTTTTCAGTTCCATTTGATGAAGATGACAAAGATAAATCTGTCTGGTTCTTGGATCACGATTACTTAGAAAACATGTATGGCATGTTTAAAAAGGTAAATGCAAGAGAGAAAGTAGTTGGGTGGTATCACACAGGGCCTAAACTTCATCAAAATGATGTTGCTATAAATGAATTGATCAGACGGTACTGTCCAAATTCAGTCCTTGTCATCATTGATGCCAAACCAAAAGACTTAGGCCTGCCAACCGAGGCTTACCAAGCAGTGGAGGAAGTTCATGATGATGGCAGTCCTACTACACGCACATTTGAGCATGTGCCAAGTGAGATAGGTGCGGAAGAGGCTGAAGAAGTAGGTGTTGAGCACCTATTAAGAGATATTAAGGATACAACTGTGGGAAGTCTATCTCAGCGAATAACTAACCAGCTACTGGGGCTCAGAGGTCTTCATTCACAGTTGAGCGAAATTAGAGATTACCTAGTACAAGTTGGCCAAGGCTCTCTCCCAATGAATCATCAAATTATCTACCAATTGCAAGATATTTTCAACCTTTTACCCGATATAGCCAGTGATAACTTCGCTGACAATCTTTACATTAAAACAAATGACCAATCCCTTGTTGTATATCTTGCTGCCCTTGTGAGATCCATCATTGCCCTGCACAACCTTATTAACAACAAAATCACAAATAGAGATGCTGAAGAAGGAAAGAAAGAAGAAGCCAAGGACAAGAAAGAGAAGAAAGATGAAAAGGATGATAAAAAGTCAGAAGACAAAGCAAAAGGAGACAAGAAAGAGAAAGAAGAGAAAAAGAAGTAAACTAAATTAACTAATAGTTGTAAGTTTGTTTGTAATTCAAATTATAATAATAAATTTAATTAATAAACTTATTCGTTTTATTATTGGGTGGATCCTGTACTAGTGTAAATTATAGATTATTTATAAAACAAAAATAATTTCATTGTCATTGATATTTTAATAGGTAGCCATCTAGTATCGAGAAATACTTTCGATAACTTAACTTATCATGAACACAATAATGATAAGTAATCTAGAACATTGATAATATAACGTCAGTTTTTATAGTGATATCATGCGGTAAGGTGGTTGTGTACTGGGGTGACTATGAAATTTAACATAAAAAGGATATTTTAAAACCTCAAAATGGCAGGACACATACAATTATCGGTAAGTATTAATTCACAATTAATAATTTTCCCATGATATTGCATTGTGTTATGATAATATGATGTTTGTAGGATATGGTCTGGTTGAAACCGGAGGGGAAGTCCGAATTCGACATACCCCTCGCGGTGAAGGTTTTAAACAGTTCTGGAGGGAAACTTGAAGTGAGGGATGATGATGGACGCAAATTTGTTACGGAAGTGTCGAATGTTCTCAAACCTTTACATGCCACATCGATCTCAAGCGTCGAAGATATGATCACATTGGGGGAACTCCAAGAGTTTACAATTTTACGTAATCTGCATATACGCTATAATGAACAGCTAATTTATGTAAGTATCTAATAGGTATATTATATTTTTATCTTAACAGTAACAGTGTACTATTTATTCGCCGGCCTTAACTCGGTGCACTTCCGGAATTTGTGTAGTCGTGTCGATTATAATACAGACTACGAACTTTATTCGTAAATATTGAAGAAGCATTTATATAGCTTATCTTCTTTTAAAAAAAAAAAATTAAAGTCATATCTTCTCGATTTTCAAAAACGTCAACAAGAAAAAATTTAGCATCCCCAATAATGTTCCTATGTGTTTATTTATTATTTAAGTATTTATCCAATAATCTCGTTACTAATGTTTAAATATTATTTATTTCCTAAGTATAAGTATATATTATAATTTATAATATTAAAATTAATAATTATAGTATTTTAAAGTATATGTATATTATCATAATATTAAAATAGATGTATATATATATATATATATATAAATTTATTTTTTATTTTTTAATAACATGACGCAGTTTTGAGCAAAACATACATCCGCTGTCAGCAGGGCATTCTAAGGCAACCACTGAAAATCAGTGTATCGCACTGAGTGGCAGGCCTTTTGTGGCAAACATAGATTTAAGTTAGATTTAAGTTTCTTGTTTTATTTTATTTGTATCTTCTATGTATCCACAATAAACATATTTCATTTCATTTCATTTCATTTCATTTCATTTCATTTCATTTCATTTCATTTCATTTCATATATATTTAAAGCTATTTGTGTAATGTTTACGTTTCCGTTTCTGTTTCAATCTTTTTTTTAATACTACCGTATTAAACAGAGCTGGATTAACTATCAATATGATTTAGGTACGCAGTTTATAAAACTGTGATGCTCAAAATGCCAATTGCTGTAGGTACTTATCCATAGTTTGCTATTTTAAATTCTAACGTATAACGTACGTAAATTCTAATCGCATTAATTTTAGCTATGACTGACACGTAGGAAATAGAAGTAGGTACCTCTTGATTTGCTGTTTGTTATATTAACACTTTGCTTGCCCCGCCACTACCCGGGTAGTCCATCTTAATTGTATGAAGTAAGTTTTTAAAATTTTTAAAAGTCATTATATCCTCATTTTGACCGCCTCCTTGGTACAGTGGTTGACGCGTGAGCGTAGAACCGAGGGGTCCTGGGTTCGATTCCCGGTGGAGACGAAGAAAAAAAAATGTCTCGGTCTGGCAGGACACAGAAGGCTGATCACCTACTTGTCCCTAAAGAAAATCGATCAGTGAAACAGATGTATGAATAATGCATCTGCCCCTTACCCCACTACGGGGACACGGGACTTCACTTTATATCCTCATTCAGTCGAATACAAATCCAACAAATAAAAACTCATTATAATCAGTTCAGCCGTTCTTGTGTTGCAACAAGGGTTGCAATTAACATGATAATATCGTTTATGGACTGTTCTTACAATTATTATTTGTTTTTAGACGTATACTGGATCTATGTTAATTGCCATCAATCCTTACGAAATATTGCCCATATACACGATGGATCAAATTCATTTTTATCAAGAACGAAACATTGGGGACATGCCGCCGCATATATTCGCAATTGGGAGTGATTCCTATAGAGAATTGGTTGAATCTGGCTCAAATCAATGTGTTGTTATCAGGTATTATTAAGAATTAATTAAATCACAGTGCAATTATCTCCTTATAATTGCAATGATAAACTTTATTTTTGATTAGCAAAAGCATCATAATATTTAATTATTGGTAAGTTAACTATCAATAGACCGTTAAACAAAATTTTAATTTTAGTGGAGAGAGTGGTGCGGGAAAAACCGAAAGTACAAAGTTGTTGCTGCAGTATTTGGCAGCAGCAAGTGGCAAGCACTCTTGGATAGAACAGCAAATTCAAGAGACCAATCCAATTTTAGAAGCTTTTGGAAATGCAAAGACGGTAAAAAACGACAATTCGTCCCGATTTGGAAAATATATAAATATTTATTTCACTAAAGAGGGTGTGATAGAAGGAGGTAACATTGATCAGTACTTACTGGAAAAATCTCGTATCGTCCGACAAAACAAAGGGGAGAGAAATTACCACATATTCTACTCACTTGTGACGGGCTTATCGGCTGACGAAAAAAAGAAACTGGAACTTACTAGACCTCAAGACTATGAATATCTTAATTCCGGAAATATGTTAACGTGCGATGGTCGAAATGATGCTATAGAGTTTTCGGATATCAGATCAGCATTTAAAGTATTGAATTTTGCAGATGAGGAAGTTTGGGGCGTATTCAATTTATTGGCAGGTATTCTTCACATGGGAAATTTAAAATTTAAGTCATATAGCACCAATAATATTGAATCATCAGAAGTGGCGGACGCTGTAAATGCGAACAGAATTGCTAGCTTACTTGGTGTAAATAAAGCACAATTATGCGAGGCCCTGACAAGGAAAACATTAATTGCTCATGGGGAAAAAATTGTTTCCACTATATCTGTATCCTCTGCAATCGAGGGGAGAGACGCATTAGTTAAAGCAATTTATGGACACATTTTCGTTTATATCGTTGAAAATATAAATAAAACATTACACAAGGACGAAAGGCTCTCTAATAACTCAATTGGTATATTAGATATTTTTGGCTTTGAAAATTTCGACAGTAATAGTTTTGAGCAACTTTGTATTAATTATGCAAATGAAAACCTTCAACAATTTTTTGTAAGGCATATATTTAAACTTGAACAAGAACAATATCAAAAAGAAGGTATAACATGGACAAACATTAACTATGTCGATAATCAAGAAAACCTCGATGTAATTGGTATAAAACCTATGAATTTGTTATCTTTGATTGATGAAGAGTCCAGGTTCCCTAAAGGGACAGATATAACTTTACTGGACAAATTAAACAGCAACCATAGCAGTAAAAAATGTTATGTGTCTCCTAAGTCAACACGTGACCACAGGTTTGGTGTAAAACATTTTGCTGGCGACGTTTATTATAACGTTAAAGGTTAGTATGACTTCATTAAATTAAGAAATTTAAAACAAAATATACCCCCTAATATATTATATCTTTCCTTAGGTTTCTTAGACAAGAATAGAGACATGCTAACAACCGACTTACGGGAGCTGTTAATAGATTCAAATAATACATTCTTGAAGAAAATATTTGATTTGGATTCAGTGACTGGACATAGTGGAAGTCGTAAAACTTTATCGCTGAGTCACCAATTTAAGGCATCACTCGAATCGCTGATGAAAACGTTGTACGCATGTCACCCCTTTTTTGTTCGTTGCATCAAGCCAAATGAATTAAAAAAGCCAAGAGTATGATTTTTCATTATTTTTTATATTCATAAATAAATAACTATTTATTTGAATTACCAATTTAATTTTCTGCATTAACTATTTTCAGATTTTTGATCGACCACTTTGTGTTCGTCAGTTACGTTACGCCGGGTTAATGGAAACTGCAAAAATAAGACAAGCTGGATATCCTATTAGATATTCGTATGCTGAATTTGTACATCGCTACCGGCTCGTAGTTTCAGGGATACCACCTGTAGAAAAAGCTGATTGTAAACAGGCTGCTAAAAAGATATGCGAAGAAGTACTTAAAGATCAAGACTTCAGACTTGGGCACACGAAAGTGTTTCTCAAAGATCACCACGATAGTATGTTAGAAGAATTAAGGCATAAAATACTCATAGCTGCAGTGATAAGGGTTCAAACGAATGGACGGAGATTTATCTATCGACGAAGATATTTACGATTACGTGCCGCAGCGATTACCGTACAAAAACATTTCCGAGCGCGCGGATATCGAAGTAAATATTTGGCTATGCGACGCGGTTATTTGCGATTACAGGCTACATTGAAGTCGCGAGAACTCAGAAAGACATTCTTAAATTTGAGAGTTTTCTTCACAAAATTCCAAGCTGAATGTAAAGGTTATCTCGTACGAAGAATGATAAATGATAAGATGCATCTAATTAAAATGAAACTGGCAGAATTTAAAAATGAAAAACAAAACAATCAGAATACTAGTAGGGGAGAGGATGAATATGAGAAAAAGTATTCCGATCTTATGAGAGCTGTGTGGGTAGGAAAAGATTTGGGCGTGGATGGAAATGCGCAAAATACAACAATTATTGATGATAGATACGTTGATGATGTGTTTGGTTTTTTAAAGGATACTGCGACGCCAGCGGGGACGATTAGAGGGACAGGATTCGGTGTAGTAAGTTCCTTTTATATACATTTTATAGGCGATGGATTATCACGGATTTTACTGACTTTCTTTCAAGAAATAAGCATTTAATTATTTTGGAACTGAATATTTGAATGATATAATTAAATGTAAACAATTTATAGACAAGAGAGATTTAATTTTGTTGAATTATTAATTGTTAATATTATTTCAGGAAACAACTGAGAAACCCTCAATTGTGGACGTCATAAACATTCCCTTACAGAAAGAGTTTGAAGAAGAGCCATTCGACGAATTTAACTTCAAGAAGTTTGCTGCGACATATTTCTTGGGAAATATGAGCCACCAATATTCTCGCAAACCTCTGAAACATTCCTTACTCGATTTACCGTCCCCAGTTGATAAGGCAGCGTCACATGCTTTGTGGATTACAATCTTGAGATTTATGGGTGATATTGCTGAACCGAAATATATTGATGATAAGAAAGATAATGTACCAATTATGACAAAATTGAACGACACGGTGGGTCGCGCTTTCCAGAAAAGCAAAGAATTTGAGGTAGGTTTTTAGTATCTAATATTTTCTTTACAATTATGTATTTCATGAATTTCCATTTATAGTTTCACCAAAAAATTGTAAAGAAACTATTATTTTTATTAATAACGTTAATATATTTCAGGAATATTTAAAAGATAACAGTGACACTAAAAGTAAATTAGTACAAAGGACCCTAAAAAATAAGTCAAAATTAGATGAAGAATTTATGAAGTCATTATATAATGATGAACAAACTTCAGAGATGTATAACAATTGGTTAAATTCACGTCGTACCTCTAATCTGGAAAAATTACATTTCATTATAGGTCACGGAATAATAAGAAAAGAGCTAAGGTAACAATTAAAAACTAATCGTAAATATTGTTAACTTATTTTTTTTTTGTTAAAGTAACTACTTAAAATATATGTATATGTTTCAGAGACGAAATATTTTGTCAGCTTTGTAAACAGCTTACAAATAATCCGTCAAAAGCATCTTACGCCCGTGGTTGGATATTATTATCATTGTGTGTTGGCTGTTTCCCACCTTCAGAAAGATTTGTCAAATATTTAAGATCCTTTATCAGGGATGGTCCGCCTGGTTATGCTCCTTACTGCGAGGGACGGCTTATGAGAACTTTTAAAAATGGTGCGAGAACTCAACCTCCCAGCTGTCTCGAATTGCAAGCTACAAAATCAAAAAAACCCATACTTTTGACCGTCACACTTATGGATGAATCATTAAAAACAATTGAATCCGATTCAGCTACAACGTCTGAAGAAGTTTGCTTGCAAATTGCCGACAATATTGGTTTAACTGATACTTTTGGATTTTCGCTTTATATAACACTCTATGATAAAGTATTGTCCTTAGGCAGTGAAGGAGAGCATATCATGGATGCAATTTCTCAATGTGAACAATATGCCAAAGAGCAAGGTACACCAGAAAAGAATGCACCATGGCGATTGTTCTATCGCAAGGAAGTGTTCACTCCTTGGCATAATCCTTGCGACGATCCTGTCGCTACAACTTTGATATATCACCAAGTTGTTAAAGGAGTAAAATTCGGTGAATACCGCTGCAGTTCTGAAGGAGACTTAGCTATGATTGCTGCACAACAGCATTATATTGAATATGGACCACATATTGAACCAAACGTCCTGAGAAAAGTAATTGTCAATTATATACCCAACCAATTCATTCAAAGTAATGATGCAGCGTTAACAAAGTGGGAGCATCTCGTTACAAAAGCATTTGAAACTAACGAAAGTATACAATCTAAAGTAGATCCTTTACGATGTAAAGAAGACATCGTAATATTTGCTAAAATAAAATGGCCTATGCTATTCTCCAGATTCTTTGAGGCCATAAAATTAAAAGGCGATTCAATAAACAAAGACATTGTCATAGTAGCAATCAATTGGACTGGAATTTATATTGTGGATCAATCAGAGCATATTCTTTTAGAAATGTCGTATGCTGAGGTAACATATGTAGCGTATAGTGATGATAAAGATTATGATAATATTGGAAGAGTGACGATTAAAACAATAGAACAGGAAGAATTTGTATTCCAAAGCGTTGAAGCTAGTGAAATGAGCTCACTTATAATATATCTTATTGATGGTCTGAAAAGGCGTTCGATATATGTCATTGCACAAAGTGATACACAAGGTTATAGTGATGCAGCTTCATTTTTACAATACAAAAAAGGTGATCTAATTACGCTCTTACAAGACTTTAATGGTGAAACGCTTATGAATGCAACATGGGGACACGGACTATGTAACGGAAAAGAGGGTTTGTTCCCCACAGAACAGGTGTATATATTGCCCACGCTTTCATTACCGTCCAACTCTATATTAGAAGTTTTCAAGAAGGGTAATATAAATAATGATAAGAAGGTTACATCTCAATACAACACGCTGCAACGGAAAAGAATGCACACACTTGAAAAATATGCAAAGGAACACTTTAGGGAAAACTATGACATACAAACTACAGTATCCAAACAATCAACGCTCACTATGGCTAAGAAATCTGTATTGGGTGACTTATGGGCTCACACGCGTGAACCAATTAGGATGCCTTTATTGAAAAAGCTGATGGATAACGAAAAATTGTGTAAGGCTGCAGTTTCATCATTCTTTGCTATTTTGAAATATATGGGTGACATGCCTTCTCCGAAAGCGAGGTCAACCACAGAATACACCGATGACATTTTTAGGCCAGGAATGAAAGATCTTACATTACGTGACGAAATTTACTGCCAAATAATGAAACAACTAACAAATAATCGAATTCAGTTGAGTGAAGAAAGAGGATGGGAGTTAATGTGGCTAGCTACAGGTGTTTTTGCTTGTGGGCAAACCCTTATGAAAGAATTAGTTGAATTTCTAAAGACAAGACCACATCCTATAGCGAAAGATTGTTTAAAACGAGTATTTAAAATTCAAAGAGGTGGACCAAGATTTTATTCGCCGTATGTTGTTGAGGTGGAAGCTATACAACACAGAAGTATGCAAATTTATCATAAGGTGTATTTCCCTGATGACACAGATGAAGCTTTTGAAGTTGACTCTTCGACAAAAGCGAGAGATTTGTGCGAACAGATAACTGGTCGCCTTAATCTGAGAAATAGTGATGGCTTTAGTTTATTCGTTAAAATAGCGGATAAGGTTTTTTCAGTTCCAGAAAATTACTATTTCTTTGATTTTATACATGAACTTGTTGAATGGATGAAACAGACTCGCCCAGTTCGTGGAGGTAATGTATTAAATCATTGGTTGATAAGCTCCTTTTCGTATAGCTATATTTATAATCAATATCATTTTTATTTGAAGGTGGCCAACTACAAATGAATTACCAAATATTCTTCATGAAAAAATTGTGGATAAACACAGTTCCTGGTAAAGACAAGAACGCAGATGAAATTTTTTATTTTCCGCAAGAACTTCCAAAATACTTGCGTGGCTATCACAAGACAACGAAGCATGATTTAGTCGAATTAGCTGCTCTCATTTACAGATCTAGATTTGGAGATGATCAGTCATTATTACCGCAAATCACACAAATGCTAGAAGAATTTGTACCCATAGATATGTTAAAAATAATGTCGAATTCTCAGTGGAAATCTTCGATAAGTGCGGCATATTTTAAGCACGGACAAATGACGGAGAATGAGGCTAAAGAACAATTTTTGAAGAAAATTTATCAATTACCTACATTTGGTACAGCTTTTTTTGAAGTAAAACAGACGTCGGATCCAACGTACCCGGAAATGGTTGTTATTGGTATAAATAAGCAAGGCGTTAGTGTGATTCACCCACAAACACGGGTTAGTCAATGGATTACTAATACTTCTTCTCTTTAAATTTTTATTACTGGTTATATCCTGATCTGGTGGGTATATCCAAAAATGTTAGGCATATAGTATCTATAGATTTTGTTTAAATATGTATTGCTTGTTGAAAAACTCGTTGAATGTAATCAAAAAAATCTTTACTTTCAGGATGTACTTGTAACATATCCATTTTCACAATTGTCGAATTGGTCATCAGGGAATACATTCTTTCATATGACAATGGGGAGTTTTATGCGAGGTACAAAAATATTATGTGAAACATCTTTAGGATATAAAATGGATGACCTTATTTCTTCATACATTGCTGTTTTGAGACAAGCATTAAACCAGAAGACACGCAAGCAATAATAATATTTTATATTTATTATTATTTTTTTAATTTACAATCTTGTACAGATTATATTTTTAAACATTAAATAAATAATATCTACGTAATTTTTTGTGTGTTTTAATAATTATACTCTGATTTCATAATGGGTTAAAAATGTTAGGTACAGCTAAATTGTACGTTGTAAGTTAAGCCGTTGTGTATATAATGATATAATTAGCTTTATATTATCTATACGTTATGTATAGGTACTAATAATATCCTAAAGTTAATGCTTTAACCATGGACGTATAAAAAAGACGGACGCCGTATTACGAACAAACAACGTGAAGCCACCATAGTAAGCTAGCGATCGTGTAAAGACAATAAACACGCACACACTCTCACCATAGTAAGCTAGTCGGCCGCCATTACGTCGTGAACTACCGACTGATTAACTGCGTCACTGTTTCACAAAAAATATTTAAAATGCCGTCTTGCGTGGTTAAATGGTGTCGCAACAGTACAATTTTAAATAACAAAACACAAGGGATTACATTCCACAGGGAAGTAAGTTATTTCTTTTATGTTTTAATGACAAAATTATTACGGCAAATTTTATAGAAAAAAATACAGCCGCCAATGTCATCAGGACAGCTGTTGCCATGGCAACATGGCACACACACATGGATGTTTCGCCGCCATTACTAGGCTTCACTCAATGTTTAGGCGATATACCGTCTGTCTTTTTTTATACGTCCATGGCTTTAACAAAAAAATCACCTTTAGATTTGTCCGTGATTCGAGAATGCTTTTAAGTAATAATATTATATGTATCACGAGTGAAGCCGTCATACCGCTGCGCAAGTATAGAATGGGATTTATTTTTTATCATATCCAATTTTTTAGTGTTCAATTCATAGTCGCAATGTTGTGGCCGGTGGTGGCTCAGAACAAAGAAAGAACTCAGAGCATTAACTATTAAGTTCATACTCAGAGCTAGAGTTCTTAAAGCTCGGTCTTAAAGGTTCGTCAATCGTCGTGGGACATCTTTCATAGCGACCTTGTGCCGTGTGCGTAGTGACGTTTATTATGTCAAAGCATAAATGTCACTTTGCAGTATGCGAGTGATGCGATGCGACATGCGTGATGCGTCCATTTGCGTCTTGCGAATGTCATGTAAAAAATAAACTTGTCACCAATTTGAAATTTGAATCAATTTAGCAATATTTAAAGTACTTTTTATGTTACTTGGCTCATTTGCATTGCATTTTTGCATTACATTGCAAAGTATGTATAACTTATAAATATACAAAAACCAGTAAAATCAGTATTATCATATATATATCCTCTTTTTAATTTCATCAAACATTTTATTGCATTGCAAAACCACATCTTAATCGTACCTACCTCATAAGCAGTTGTTGATAGAATTTACATTTATAGAAGAAACTTTAGGCGATTTAATTCTTCACTTGGAGGTACTTTTTTTTATGAAAATGGACGGAACGGCGCCTCTTGTAGCTTTAGAAAATGGACTGGATATAAAGTAAGGATTTCCAAACATTAGTCTAGTATATTATTGAATTACTTTTAATTTTAAATAGTAACAATTTCATTTTATCTTAAACATAGTACATAATAATTATGAATTGATTACATACTTTTAGGCAGTTATTGACATCTGGATCTGTTTTACAAATAAATGAAGATTACGATGATTTAGACCATAATGTTAAAACAGTAAATGAAGACACTAAAAATAAAGATCTTGATATTATTGGTGAACCAGTGAAATCATTCAGTACAATTGAAAAACATTTAACGAATGTAGATGAACAAGGCTATGTGAAGAAAAAGATTTTGGAAGAAGGTGGGGGGATGCCTTTGCATGAAGGATGCACCGTTTCAATAGCATTTTCTGGTTATTGGGAAAATGAACCAGACCCATTTGATATACAAAAACCATGTAAACCAATGGTTGGTAATTCTATTTCTTATTAGTTAGTTTTTGTAGGAATTTTTTATTAAAAAAAGATATCAATGTTTATAAAATCCTCCATTTTGGTATCATGTCTAAATTTCATTGTTTTTAAAATATATACATAATCTAATACTTGTTATTACAGGTGGTAGATCTGAAAGACAATGGCTTGTTGCCTGGGCTTTTACTCGCAGTTAAGTCTATGTTAGTTGGAGAAACTTCAATATTCCTTTTGTCTCATGAATTAATGTATGGTGAGCTGGGAGTGCCTCCTAGAATTAAACCTAAGGCAAAATGTGTTTTCTATGTAAAATTAATGAAGAGTATACTTACACCAATAGAAGGGTAAATATTATTTAACTTCATTCAATACTTTCGGTAACTGTTAACATAATTATATAGCTGATATTTTTTGTTTTCAGACCACTTAATCTATCAGAGCCAAACACTTTTGTAAGAGTACACAAAGAAGTAAAAATGTTATATGTATCAGGCTTAAAGTGGCATAAATTAAACAACTATACCTCTGCAATACAACTATTTAGGAAAGGTGTCAGTATGTTACACAGATGCCGCTTAGCAGATGAGGATGAAGAAGAAATACAGAAGAAGTTGTTGATTAAATTATACACTAATCTAGCTATATGTTATAATATAACCAAGCAGCCATATAAAGTATGCATTGCATGTAATGAGCTGAATAGATTGGAAAGTTTGTGGAATAACGGTAAAGTGCTTTACCAGAATGCTAAAGCTTTGAGAATGATAGGACAATTTGGCTTAGCTGAGAAAAAACTCAAACGTGCCATAAACCTATGTCCCAATAATAATGAGCTCAAGGTTGAATTTGATTTACTAGAAAAAATGAGTAATGATTATAATCTAAAGATATCATTGGAAAACAGACCGGCTGATAGGGACACAGTGGACAGCGATTTTAAAAAAGAAGTTGATAGTTTAATTAAAAACTTCAAAGAAAATATGGATTTGTGCAAGTTAACCTTGCCAGCAGGAATGAATTCCTTAGAAATAGAATATATAAAAGAAGCATGTGTTCGAGAAAATGTATTTTTTAATAAAATACAAGCAGATTATTTATTAGATAAGGATGATGCAAAATCTGCAGAGCTAGAAAATGAATATGATGTTTCAGACTATATGTAATTGAAAATCTTAAATTTTTTTTTTATCTACAGTAAGAAGCAAGGAGTGCATTTTTGTGATATTATATTAAGGAAAAAATTAATATCTTTTTGATAAAATCTAAATCATCTATAAGTGCAGTAATCTATTTTGTTTAAATAAAAAACTATATTGTATAATGATTTTCCTTTCTTGGTAATTGGTAAATTTTCCTTACAATAATTAAACACGAAAATAAGCTAGTATTAAATGTTTCAAAAGAAAAACAAAGCTCAACAAAGAATAGTTTATTGCATAGGTAATTATAATTTTTATAAAGCTAATACATACTACAGTCTATTGTTGTAACCATAACATCTCCAAATGCAGTTTTCTTATCAATAAAGTAATTACAAATGCAATTGCACAGTGCCAATCACATCTTATTGTACACCAGTAATGAATTATAGTTATGAACACATTTAGTTTTGTGTTGGAAGGTTAAGCAGGACGTTCTGGCCTTGAGGTAAATAAGTAACATTACGGGATTTGGCTAGTTGGTAGGCGATGTCTTCGGCGGCTTCGATACGTCGAAGCTCTACGAGACCTTCACCGGCAGTGCCGAATGACTTGGCCAATAACACAGCGGCTTGAGCGTCACCCTCCGCGGTAATAATGGCTGCCTTCTTTTGTTGTTCCGCCTTCTCTACGAGGAACCTAGCCTTCTCAGCTTCTTGTTGCGCTACTTGCTTTAATTCAACGGCCTGCGTGAATTCCTTGCCGAATGTTAAATGTGTAATGGAAATGTCATCCAAAATGAGACCAAACTGGGCTGCTCTTTCTGTTAAGCTCTCGTTTACTTTTTGTGAAACAATCTGAAATAAATATGAATAAAAATTAAAAAATGGAATTAATGTTCTCATGAGCATTAACTACACATAAACTTAACTTGTACATAATATATTATTGAAATTAAAAAAAAGAAATTGTACATAAATATTTTTATTAAAAGTAAACTTCTATTAAAATGACTATGGAAGATCTCTCATATCTTTAATTCTACATTTTATATTACATATTGAAAATGCTTATAAAGAAAATGTACAATTAACTTTGAAGGAATTTTCCCACTTCAACATATTATCATATAATTACTATGACCATAACAGGAAGGTGTAGTAATGTGTCTGACAGTTCATGAATTAAAGTTTAAAGGTTGTTCGATATCTATATACCTTCTCCTTTTTAACCACCTATACAATACTTGACAAACTCTTATTTTTGAGAAAATTGTTAGATAGGGTGGCCGTACACAAGACTGCTCGAGCAGTCGCGACCGCTTCAAGCCATCAACTGCGTGGTTTGTAGCGACAGCTCGCAGTCAACAACCGACAGCTTAAGCAGTCCGTGTACGACCGGGCAAATTTTTTTTTTTTTTGGCAGGTGGGCCACCTGATGTTAAGTGGTCACCACCGCCCATAGACACTTGTAACACTAGAAGTGTTGCAGGTGCTTTGCCGGCCTTTTATGGACAAATAAATTCTTTTCTTGAAGGCCCCAATGTTGTAGTTGTTCGGGAACACCAGAGGTGGTAGATCGTTCCACAGTTTCACCGTACGCGGATGGACGTTGCGGGTGAAGCGGACAGTGGTGGAGCGCCAACCATCCAGGTGGTGCGGATGGAACTGGTTTTTACGGCGTGTGGTCCAGCGGTGGAACTGTGAAATCTTACCTCTCTCTGTGTAATCAATTCTCCTGCATCAAACTGCGCAACCACAGCCTTTAGGACTTCAGCTGTAATGGATGGGAGCACCCTCTCATCATAGTCAACACCAAGAATAGTATAGATCTTTGGCAGCTGGTCAGGAACTGGTCTGAACAGGATACGCAGGGTAATGTTTACATTTTGAAGATCTGAAAAATTTAATTGTAATTAAATTAAAAGATATTAATGATAAATAGGCACCTTTCAAAAGGCACCCTTTTGAAATGTGATAATTAATAGATATATTTTTTGTAAATTAATTACATAGGTACAAGTGTGTTTGTTAATCATATTGTTTTCTTACAAAAAAACTGGCCTAGTATATTTAACACTATTTATTATCAGTTTGTTCTATACAGGGTGTAATTGTTGAGTGTGCACAGGCGATTATTCCATAACTATTGCAGATATCATAAAACTTTAAACTGATATTGAAAGTACTAGTAATAGTTGAAAGTAGTATGAGAGCGTTTCATGTAAGATTGTTGGATATTTCTTGTTTTATTTCTAAAAAGTTATTATTGTCATTTTACTCATTAGGTATAGTACTTTCAATATCAGTTTAAAGTTTTTTGATATCTGTAATAGTTACGGAATAATCGCCTGTGCACACTTAACGATTACACCGATTACACATTAGTAGTAGTCCTAATACATAAGTAGCTATAAAATTAATTATTTATATTGATAAAATTAATTTACTATACCTTTGCTTCCTGTAACTGTGGGAACATTACGAGGTCTTGATCTTATGTCAAAGGTTATTGGTCTCTGAATCCAGGGTATGAAGAAGTGAGTACCTTCACCGACTACCAAGTTTTTGACACCTTGAAACCTGTCGAAAATAACTGCTCTGTGGCCACCATCGACTGAAAGAATAGTGATTGAAATTATAGCATAAATTAAAACAAAAATATTGTTAAACAGGTAGGCACATACTGCATTAATATTATTTCTATAGGTGACCTTTATTTAATTATGATTATTACCATTATTTAGTTCAGAATAAAAGCTAAGAAAGATTTTTATTATTTTTTACCATTATATAAAGCTGAATTTACGACTCCTCCGACCAGAGCAACTCCCAAGCCAAGTTGGCCGATGCGATTGAAAAGCTGTCCAGCCATTCTGAAAATGTATTTGAAGATTGATAAAGTAAATAAGGAATTTTTGGATATTGATGTTGATCGGCGTTGCTGTAGATAAATTTAAGTTATCATGGAATCGATCTTTACTTGTTTAAAGTAAATTAAACAGTAATTATTGTGAAATTTTAAATTTATTATGAAATTCCAAGGGTGTAGTAGATTTATGTAGAATTTTTTCCTACAATCTTTGAAACATAACCTCAAAACCGCATTAGAGTCAAGTTTGTAAGTTATTTGGAATATAAAACATCGAAATTTATTACCTGTATTATGTGTAATTTATAACTTTAACTTGTTATAGTAGAATATATCAATATTTCCCTAAATATAATCTAAAATTCACTATTCT